>NC_066312.1:27204696-27507727 GCF_905404315.1 Leptidea sinapis | reverse complement strand
TCTACTGTGCCGACTCCGAACAATGGTAGCAAAACTAGCAGGGAAATCGATTTTTACCATTATTGCACCATAATAACGTGAAACCTCAAGCACGAGAAAACGTTTTAACTCTGCAGGAACTGCATTGAGAAAACATTCGTCACCCTCTGTAATCACCACACCTTGCTCCAAACGGACTGCCCTTTTTTTCATGATTTGGACAAATTTATATGTAATTAAAACTTTTCTTCTCAGCAGCGGTACTTTCACACAGTTTGTCGAATCTAGACTTTCCTATTAAATGGCAGCAATGTACAGATAAAATAGGGTAATTAATTTGATTAAATAAATATCTCAAATGAAAATAAACACGATTTAATTTTTTTCACAAATTACAAATCAGCAATTCGATACTTTAACCCCTAATATTATTTATTAAATAGTTTCATTTTCCACCAAACTTAATTTACAAGTAAAATAGAAATTCAAATTTAAAGATTTTGGGCCAATGGATGGCCATAAAATATGATTGCTTAGGCCACAGACTATTGTCCAAATTGTGTTTTTAAGAGCGCAATAAAGAATACTGCAAAAGTGTCTTACGTCGAGAGAAAATAGTTGCCTTTCATAGGCTGTATCTATAAGTACACATTACCTAAGAAAATAAAAAACAAAGGCTATTTCAAAATGGCCGCCACGCGGAATCATTCGTAAGGATTCCATCAATTAATAGGTGAACTTTATAATACTTTAATAATTAATATCTGAACGACGGAGCCTTGCTCGGATTAATAAGAATGTACAAAACTTTAACGAACAAAAAAGCAAATAGGACATCTGGATTCGAATAGGTCTTCTGCTTTCAGGTTCACCCAATTATAGTCTTGTATATAAAGATGAAATTTACTTTTGTATTCCAATGGTAATTCTCATTAAAACACGGATAAAACTACATTTTTTAAAGATTGTAACCTAGCTAGATCGATTTACCTCTGTATACAAAATGTTATGAAAATCGTTGGAGCCGTTTCCGAGATTCAGATTGTATATACAAGAATTGGTCAATTATAGATGTAATGTAGAACATACCGCAGCGTAACGTCAGTTGGCCGCGACCTCCTTGAAGCCGTTGGCGAGCGGCTGCGCATCAGTTGAGCGGCGCCACAGGCCGTACACGCGGCCGGGTACGCCCTGCCACAAACGCACAGTGCCGTCCTCCGAGCCCGTCGCGTACAACTCGCCGTCCGGGGACCAACGCACGCAATGCACCGGCCCGAAGTGACCCTTGTTCGACTCTACAACGAGATAGTACACGATTCTAAGCCCCCATTTCACCATTGAAGTAAAACGCGATTGGTCTATAATAATATATAATAATCTGCCAAACAAAATTCGAAGCATAAATGATGATAATGAATTTATTAAAACACTGAAAAACTTTTTATTAGAAAAATGTTACTATGCCGTAAATGATTTTTTAAACGAGCCAAACTAAAATAAATTAAAATATGGGTCTCCCTACTACGGTCAGCTGTTCAGACCAAATTGCGACACCCAAACTGGGTATCCATAATATACTGCCTTGTATAATAATTACAGTATTAACTCCAAATGTTATATTTAAGGACTATATTTATGGAATTGCAATAAATTGAAATTGAAATAATATCTTTGAACTAAGTTTACGCCTGTAAACGACTTTACCCATGCTTTAAATCCTCTATCAAAGATTCTGAAACAGCTAGCTTATTGCCAATATTAAAACACCCAATGTCTTAATAACCATTACATCATCCAAATGGATGATGTACTGTTGTACTGAATTTCATAATAACACTCCTTTATTTTTTTTTCGATCCCTTCATGCGCAATGAGTTTCAATAGACAGCCACATTCTTATTGCTCGATGCGTGTACACGCGTTCCACACTACCAAAACGTCACGCGCCGTAAAAAAAAAGTAGATTATTCGAAACACCGCCATTTTTCAAGTTTTTACATAATAAATTCGGATTTCACCGAACACACTACTTTCACAAACTAAACGCAGTTAAAGCCTAAACGCGTTTAAATGACGACCGCCCAATTTATGACAGGTTTTCGCATTTTTGAATTTGAACGCGATTAACACGAAGACCTGTCACTTTATTGTGTGACCTGTATATACCTATACCTGTGACCTGTGACGTTATCGTGATGGAAACATTGAAATTAAACAGTTTTGATTTTGTTCATACACAGCGATGACAGTTTTGACAGGTAGTTGAATACATTCTATTGATTATGATGTCTTAATCGAGATCAAGACTGGCATTTGAACTCGTTTACGTAAAACTGAATTTTATTGAACTCAGTTTGAAATGTCATTGGTCCAATCGGGACTAAGTGGGGCGGGTCGTTCTCTTCCCTAAAATGTGATCGAGGGAGGCAATGGCTGATCCATGCGTCATATCTACTAGTGAACGGGCTACTTGTTGGTGGCTAGATGATCCTGTTACCAGAAACTCTGCTTCATATTTTTAAAATTAGAATTATATTCATATTTTGTATATATTTTTATAATATACATAAATAATATGATAGAGATTTTCATTTGTTCACAAACTACTGGATAGATTCCAATTAGGTAAGTCTGCTAAGTTTTATTACTAAGACACTTGGCCCTTATCTAAAAAAAATTGCGATATCTTTATTTAATATAAAGTTAATAAAATTATAAATCGCGGTTTTCTTCTAGTCGTTAATATAAAGCTCGCATAATACCGTTATTTATATATAGTGTGTGATACTCACTTACTCATTAATTTACATTTACTTTTTTGACTTACTCGTATAAATTCATGTTTTCCATTAATTTCTGAATGGGTAAGGATTTTGAAGAAAAATATTTATATTGTCGTTTTAAATTGGAAAGCATTGAGTATTTGACGTTTCAGTATTTTTGTTGAATCACTTTACGTAATATAATTGTAATTTTTTTAATGAAACTGTAAATCTTTATTTAAAAGAGTGGCAAAGAGTTTCTTGTTGTTTCTTATCATTAAACCTCAACCTTCTCCGAAGTGGTAGAAAATGTTAAAAGAAAAAGATAACTTGACACTCACTCATAAGTGTCATTTCCGTGACCTTCATTTACACGAGTAAAGTGGAATTGAATTGATAGAAATTCAATATACCTGCTTAAAGCCAATATATAATAGGTCAGGCTTAGATCATTTATACGCCTAAATTGACTATGACAGCTTTGAAAACGTCGAAAAAATTCAAGGTTATTTTGAAAAATTTGCAAAAGCGTTAAACCTGGCCTGTTTTTATCGGTTATTTAACAGCCACAGACTATCTAGACGTATAAAATATCTTAGAGGTCAGGTTCCCAGCTTTTCACTTCGCATATTGCAAACATTGCAACAATACTCACCCAATTCAGCGCCGGTGTTGTAGTCAAACTTATACACCTTAAGATCCTCGCCCCCGCACACGAAGGTCGCGCGGCTCGGAGCCAGCGAAGCTGAGTAGCACTTGGTGGGCACGGAGAACTCTCGCATCTTACGCATCGTGTCCGACGAGTAGAACGATACACTTGTACCTGCGGGAATCAGTCGTCAACCTCAGATGATGCAATTTCTACGCAACGCGTTGTTTAAAAATAGCTCCCCGCTCAGAGCTCCATACATTACCGATTTTAAAGCTTATTCAATATATAAAATGATGATTTGCTACTTTGAGATGAAATGTATTCCCATTCGATAACTTCGCATGGCTGTTAAACATTTTTGGAACTGAGGACCACAGACAACTGCGTAATTGTACACGTAACGAAACACGGTGCCCAATGAAAATCAGTGTCGAGCCTCAGACGGCGCGACGTATACTGAGTGGGTCTCCGATTGGCAACACTAAAGTGATTGCCCTGCTCCTCAATGTTATTGTTTTCATCATTATTTTTAAATTCCACCAGGTCTGTATTAATTATTCTGTATTATTCTTACACATTATGTTGAAATTACTTATTTTGTTAAAGGTTCCTTTTTTATTGATATAAATTTCGACCTATGTCCTGTAGTGTAATTATTATTGTTATAATTATAGAAAATGGACAACTGCAACTATTCGCTTGGCGTTTTAATGTCGAATTGAAGGCCCAAACCCCTTTACCGCTCGCAACCTTGGCTTCTTTAACTGTAGTTACTTTACTAAACTGTTGACTACGCCCTTCTCCACCTTTGATCTCTGTATATAGATTTAAAAAAATGTGATTCATCCACACGACTGCTACACGGCCACGTTATCTCTGGTCCTCGCTGAAACGTGAAGCCCCCTCCCGATCCCCTTTCACCACCTCGCGGTCGTCTGGTTGCGTCAGTACGGTTCGGAGATACATTACCGTTAGGTACATGTCGTGAAATTTTCGTGCTATCACTGTGTCGCTGTAATAGTACTGCAAGAAAAATAAACACTTTTGACAGATAGTCATTGAAAGTGCAACTTTTACTTGGAACTGTAGGGGTTTAAAATTAATAACTCCTCCGCCGCTGTCATCTGGTCGCCCACAAGCCCGTCCCACCGCCCGCCACCGGACCGCAATATAATATCGCGCACTCTGTTGTTTAACGTCATCGTCGTCACTATACAAATTGTTTGAATAATAGTAGTATAATAAACAAAGATTATCTACTTTAAATACCAGATGCTATAAAAATAAATATTTAATATAAGGATAAATTTGTAACTTCCAAAATATGTGCGTTAGAAATAAACATATACAGGACCATCAAAGAGTTTATCCGGATCAAAACCATTTTAGCTAAGTAAACTGGATTCGCATAAAATCGGATTGCTTCAAGTTTTTTATTTTTTACCCAAATTTTTTAGTATTAATCCAACAAGTGTTGTACAATTTTGGAATCCAGGTACGGCACTTGCCAAGTCACTCTTATACATTTGTAGGATGCTCTGTCAAAGTGGTGATATTTTGTAAATGTTGAATTCATAGTTCGACAAAAAGTGTTATTTCTAAGAAAAATTGGGGCAATTGTAGTATTATTTATGATTGTGATTAAATATATGTTATTTAAGTTTATGATGAATGTTTAAAATTGGCAAAAATAAAAAACATTAACCAGAATCACAAAAAAAAATGGAGAAAATCTGATATTTTTGTTTCGTGCCCATAATTTCTAAGAAACATGTGATGGGTTTTTTTCTCAATTTTCTGATGATGTTTACCATGTAGCTTATCATCCTGTTTCGGCTAGACGATGAGTTTTGTGACACCCTGTATAGTAAATAAATCAATTTTTATTGTACATATTTATGGTTCACTATTTTCGCGATAATGGCTTACATAATACATAAAAGATACATATATGCATTCGCGGGCTTTCTTTCTAGGATTATTTAAGATAAACAATTATATTATATATAATAATATTTGTAACTCCTTCAGTTCGCAGTGCACGCATGAATAGGTCGCAGATTGCAGATTTTTTTCCTACTTACTGACACTTATCGCTTTATTTTGGATAAATCACACTTTGCCTTTATAAATTATAGCCTGTATGTTACTCTTGGTGTATAAGCTATATTATTGTTATGTTTGATTAAAATCCATTCAGTAGTTTTTGAGTCAGAGTAACAAACATACATCCATACATCCAGACATTCTTACAAACTTTCGCATTTATAATATTAGTAGGACAATGACCTAGTGATGCTTGTTTTGCACACCGTAACAAAGCGGCGAAGTGACGTCATCGACGTGAGGTCCAGAGATAAATTATCTCAGGTAATGTAACCGGATAGTAGACCTTTGAAAGTTAAATACACCAATGCTTCGAGAAATTTATTCAAATTTTTTCCATAACTGGACGTAGTTACTGAAAAACGTTCCAATCCACAAACATTTACAGGAATTCCTCTTTAAAGTATGATAAATATTAGTGTTATCCATACATGTGGGTTGGGCTACTAAGTCATGAAGAGTGACAGCAGGGCTGCCATTTGTTGTCAATCCATGAATATGAATTACGTGACCAGTTTTGTCTTCTTAACTCAATTTCGACATGATTATGGTTTGGAACGTTTTTCTGGAATTACGTCCAAATATAGTGTTAGTGTTTCGAAAAATACTAAACTTAAATTTGTTCTAGTTTATGGATACTTCAATACATTTATATCGGACTTACAAAGCAGAAGAGACAATATCCTTGAAATACCTATAACCAGAAAGCATCTCTCATCATAATAATATTCAGTTATAGAAATAATAATAAATATGAATACCGTGTGCCACAGTTAAAACTGCGCCATCCCTCGATAACTCAAGGCTATTGGGAGTCGACGGAAATTCCAGCTTTTGTACTTCCTGAAAAAATGGAAATCGATTAGCTATTACCATATTAAAACTCTGCTCAAGGACCGATGTCTATTTCATAATTTATATAGCCTGTCCCATTTTTATTACCAGGTTCAAAGTCAAAGTGAAAATAAACATTATCCAATTAGGCTTAAACTAGGTGTACGTTAACTAAAATAATAATAAAATTGTAACTTTTACGCAAAATCTAATGTTACGAAATTATAAGAATGTGTGGTAAAGGTTACTATAACATAAATGACTTTATTAATGATACCACAGATTGGGAATGGAGCGACCGCCCTCGGGCTATTAAATAATAAGTTTTATTGTGCGATATTACGTTGTAACCATATTTTTTATGAATAAAAAGGGGGCGCTGAGTTTCTTGTGCCCGTTCTTGTCAGGTCTGAGGCAAACTTTCAATAACTTTCATATTCTATTTTGAATAAAAATATTTGAATATACATTATCCAGGTAGATAATAAACCCATTATTAACAATAAACGTAACACATACCTCCCCGCTGTTTCTGTCCCACACTCGCATGGTGAGATCATCACTCACACTCACAATGCGGGAGTTGTGCAGGAATACAGCGTGCCTAATGCTGTTTGTGTGAGCACTTATCTTTTCAATTGCTGGAAATTTAAAAAAAAATAAGCACTGCTTATTATGAAATCGGAAATTTAATACCTATGTACACTTGGTATTGAATTTTACAATAAAATACCAGACACTATACTAGGACTGACTGAGCACAGATTCAAGAAATATATGCTTTTCAAAGCATATTGTCAAATCTTCTATACGAGCAGCCTGTGGGTCAGATATACTCAAAAAACGATTAGTGCATTTCGTGTTCAGTACACCAATGGTTTCAGGTTGATGTTGGGGCTGCCCCGCTTTTTCAGTGCTTCGGCAATGTTCGCGGATGCGAGGGTGGACGGCGTCCATGCCATCCAACGCAAAAGAACCGCGTCATTGCTGAAGAGTTTGCAGAGTAGCCCTAACATCATTCTGCAAACCATTGCTAGTCATTATGATGCGCCAATTATAAAGGCATTTATGCGGCTTCATGTGCCTGTTTAGTTATAATTATACTAACATAATTTAGGACATTTTACTAACAATTATTATGGATTTTTTTCTGAAGTAAATTATTTTTATTATTATACTAAGCTTCTTTGACAAAGAAGGCTTACTAAAGTATAGTAGATTATATAGAGGATAATAATGCATGGTTCTTGTCTGGTTGTGCGCAGGCAACCTAAAGTTGTATAATATTATTTTAAATAAGCTAAGTTATTACGCGATTTAAAAGATGGGCTGGGAATATAGATGCGTGAAATATTGACTGGAAAGAGAATCGAATTGCACCATCAATCGAGGAAATGGTTCAAATATTTAACAAGTAATTAAATGACCTCCACGATAAGTCTGCTCCGTTCGTTCCTATTAAAGTAAGGCATTAGTCAGCTCTTGACTAGTGAAATAAGAACAGTTTAAATGCTAAGCATCGTGCCCTTGTAAAACATGTAACTAGTACTTGTACTTTAGAATCTCAACGTCAAAAATATAAGCAAAAGAGGAATGGATTTTTTTATAAAATTAAGGGATGAGACGAGCAGGACTTTCAGCTGATGGTAATTGTTACGTCCTAACCATTACAATGCAGTGCTGTTCAGGATTTTTGAAAAACCCAAAAATTCTGAGCGACAATTGCGCTCGTCACCTTGAGACATAAGATTTGACCAGTAATTTCACTAGCTACGGCGCCCATCGGAACGAAACACAGCAATTTTTTACACATTACTGCTTCACGGCAGAAATGGGCGCCGTTGTTGTACCCATAATCTAGCCGGCATCCTGTGCAAAGGAGCTTCCCACTGGTACTGCTAGTAACGAAAAATGTAGTGTAGAACTTATAGCAGAAAGTTATTGTATGTACAGTAACTTGTAGACAGTACTGATCTGCTAACTTCCTTATGCCTCTCCTTAATAATTGCATTTCCGAGCACAAACAAATACTTATTTCCATATCCATAATTATTACATTTATCGTGTATAATAAACCATTATTTCCGTGTTTCCTTTTTATAGTCATATTTACTACTTTTCTACGCAATATGTCTATAATATTATATATCTATAATAGGTAATCTTTGTTCCGTCATTAACTTAAACTCAGTGATTGTTTAATATATCAACATGTTGATGTTCCGTAAAAATAAATATATATAAAATATACCAAAGAAATTAATTAGAATATAACCAAAATAAAAAACTTCATAAAAAGAGGAGCTTTTATGTTCTACATGTAAATACAGTGTGGCGCTACGTTCACAAAAATCGTCACCTTTTTGCTCTTCATAGAGATTTTCATTATAATAACACTAGAAATAAGGGATTGCTTGTAACTAATTCTAGTAAGCTTCATAAGATACATAATAGCTTCAACGGTAAATGTATACACTTTTATAATATGTCCCAGCCACTGTTCAGCCATTATCTATAATTAAATTTAAATGTTTTACTAAAAAATGGCTATTTCGTAAATCCTACTACTCCACATCTGAATATCTAAATGATCCGACTGCTTGGGACTAGATTTTGATATATATATTGTATATTTCATTAAAAAGATCGCAAAAAATGAATGCTGAGAGAGTTTCTTGCGCCGCTTCTTCTCTCTCAGAGAGCCAGTTTGTTTCCGAAGCGGTAGTAGTGTCTAGTATATAAGAAATGACATCAAAAAGAATTCTAAATGAATCAATTATGAGAAAATATATGCCATTTACAATGGCGACATTAAATGAACAGCACGGGTTGAGACAGTTAACTTAATCATAAAACATCATTTCAGAAATAAAAATACATAAATTAACCTAAATAAATTTTTCTATAAAATCTTTTAAATTTTTCATTGCAGTCTGAACTGTAATATCCAATCGTATTGATTTTTCGTAACGTGTGTAGCGGACATAACATAGTAAAATAGAATAAAATTGAATGAATTAATTAATCTTACCACCAGCCTCAGGCTTGTTAAGATCAAAGACACGAATCAACTTTTCATTGCTTGCTGTGAGCAGCAATGTATCGTCAGAGTTAAAGTTAACACTCTTGACTATATGTTCATGATCAAAGGTTTGTGTTATATCTCCATACTGTGCATCCCATATCTTTGCTGAAATTAAGATTCATGTATTAATTAAACATTATCATACATTATTTATAACTTCTTAAACAATTTGTGATAGAAATGTACTACGACAAGCTAAATGACTTTGTGCTTGCTCATATTATGTCTACAGAAGCTTCGCAATTCCGAAAAGTACAGCGCGATCATCATGTAACCCCAATTATGGTGGATGTGCCCCATATGTGATGGATGAATTATCACAAACCTTTATGTCTGTCAAAAAGGAGTGAATAAATAAATTCCTTATTGCCATTCAGAATATTACAAAAATAAGATGCATAATTAGGCTACATGATGAAACAACAGTCAAAAGTGAGCATCATCTGACATGGGATCATGGATTCATGTTTCCATGCAGTGCTGTTTTTCAGCCATCCCCTCTCCCTAAGGTGTTGAGTGGGTGTGGATTAATTATGTCTCCCAAATTACTTACTTAAGCTATCTTTTTTATTGAAAATAATATTTAAAAAGTGTTTTTATTATATGAATGTCTTCAGTCAAAACATTTTCAGAGACCCCTAGATCATAATGGGAAACCTCTCCGCAATACCTGTTTAAAATGTTCTGTAATTAACTTTCTAGCAGGACTACACCTGGTCACAAGGCACAAATACCCAGACTTGGCTAGGAGTCAAAGTTCCAGACAAGTAGATTGTAACTCCATGGACTATAAATTAAAACTACTGGATAGTTGTAAAAGACATGGCCTTCTACAAGACAACAAATTATATATGTACTAATAAATGGAGTTCCGTTTTTTTTGTTTGGTTATACTGCGAAAACTACTGAATCGATCAGAATTATACTTAAACCATAAGATGCCTTGTGTTTCCGAGGAGGTTATATTATATGTTGGTGCTTACTTATCTGACTATCCTACACTTTTTTGACTTAGAAAGTCCTATATATTCGCAATACAATTCAGTCAATGACAATTCATACAATGGGTCGGCATGGGGTACTTAATTTATTTGGCAAAATAACATTTGCCGACTAAACACTTGTTATACTTACAGTGTCTCTTAAGAAATCTCTATAGACAGCAGTGGCAATTTTCCCAACAAAACATTGTGTGAATCGACACATTGCTGACGAGACAGATAATAGATCTCCATTTTGATTTTGGCCAAAGGTTAGAAAAAAAAACATTTTTAATTTTTTTCCAATACTTACATAACTTCATAAAAAATTGAATTATTATTTTGTGTAACTTATGGCCAAGGTACATTTTTGTATGAATAATTTAACATTCATGCTAATATTTATATAACTTAAAAATTTAAATGTTCCGTAATATTTCATACAGGTTTACAGAAAAAAAATATATATAAGCTGGTAGAAAACATGGTTCTCTACTGCGTACCAATCATCAACCCATGCTCTTTTATACCTATTATTATTATTAGTGTTACTCGCGTTTGACACCAGATTGAAAGGTTCCCATGGGACCATATTATCAATTATCATATCTATCTGAAAACACTCTGAAAGTAGTTTCATCCCACAAGTTGATTTTATCTAACAATGCCTCTATACAAACCCAAGGTATGAAGTAGTAGGTACACAGAATATAACAAAAAATATATGCTAGTAATACTAGAGTAAATTATTGTATCGGAGAAAATAGATCCAGATAGAAATTATAAAAATATCTCCATTTTCCCATTTCTAGATACTTCTACAAGATCATGATTAAGGCATATATCATGCTTACCAGTAAAGTCTGCAGCACCACTGGCCGCCAGGCTTGCATTTTGACTTAAGGCTACACCCCAGACAGCGCCTTTGTGACCCTCAAATGTTCCAATCCAATCTCCAGTTTCACCTTGGCGCAACATGGGTTTTCCATCTATGAACAGACAGAAATAATATTATTAAACATTACATGAATAATTAATGATTTATTAAAACATGAATAATGTAAAATAAGTGTTTATGTGGTCTTTGTTATATTTTATGATATCATCACATCATGAACAAACTATAATGATCGAGTGATATTGGAAAAATATCCACAAGCTCCAACATATTTTTTTAAGTCCAGTTTAGTTCTTCTCCAATCTCCATGACAATTGGTCCTGTGCTGTCCTCATCCAACCCATTCTGGCAATCTTGACCAGATCATTGTATCCCACCAACAATAAATCTTCTCCTATGTGTTTGCCATTCATGGATGAGAAGCCAATCTGCCTTGCCCACTGCAACTTTAATTTTGCATTCATCTTTTTTAACATACATTTATTTAATTAATCAATTGCCTTTGTTATTAATAGTGGTAATCATCACAGTACAAAATAAAAATTGTCAAGGAGGTTGACAAATATAAGATAAAATTTAAAAGTATTTGGCCTTGCCAACATTTTTTTGTAATTATTCCAATGCTTTTGTTTTTTTTTTCACTATTGAAGTTAAGAATATATTCCTACTATTAGTTTGGTGTAAATAAGAGAAGACAGGTAACAGGTATAATTCAATAATAATCAACATTAATTAGATTTGATAATAAATACCATACTCCTATGTTGGCTTACTAACCTAAACAATGTGTTACGAGGGCAGCACTGAAAATTTCGGGAATAAAGGAAGTGACACAACATTACTATTTAAAAATGTATTTATTGCTTTTCGAAGTATTCTCCGCGAAATTTGACACATTTTCCATACAATGGAACCAATCATTTAAGCTACCATTCCATTCGGAAGTTGGGGTCTCCAATATGGCCGTTTTGTAGGCGTCCACAGCTTCTTCAGGTGATGAAAATCTCTGACCACGCAATTTATTCCTTATTTAAGGGAAAGTATAGAAATCATTAGGGCTTAGGTCGGGGCTGTACGGCGGATGGTCTAATAATTCTATGTTTTCTCGCTCTAAAAACACTGTTGTTCTGTGCGCGGTGTTGTCGTGATGGAGGATGATGCGGCGGTTGCAGTTCTCTTTACGGAGTTCAGAAACGACCTGTGGCAAACAAATGCTAGCATACTATTCTGCATTAACCGTTCTTTGTCCCTCAAGAGGAATAGTCGCAACATGGCCGGTTTTAGAGACAAACGTGGCCACCATTTTTTTTGCAACACTCCGTGAACGAACAATTTTTGTTGGCTTTAACTCATTTTCGAACACCGAAACTCGTGACTGGTTTTTTGTTTCGGGTTCGTACGCGTATATCCAGGATTCGCCACCTGATACGATGTTGTATACACCATTTGAGAATCTTGCATGGAATCTTTCGAGAGTTCTGATGCACCAAGTAAAGCGAGCCGCTTTTTGCTCTTCACAGAGCAAATGCGGTATCCATCGGGAAAACAATTTTTTTACACCTAATTGTTCATGCAAGATTATTTGTATTTGACTCATGCCAATGTCTAAGGTTGCCTGAATTTCGGGGTATGTCACATGTCGATCTTCCTCAATCAGCTTAAACACAGCATCAACGTTATCTTTGGTGACTGCAGTTTTTGGATGACCTTGACGGGGATCATCACTGAGCTTGATACATCCACATTGAAATTCAGCAAACCAGTGATAAATTGTGGTTTTGGATGGGGCTTCATCACCAAATGCAGAAATCATCCCGTCAACACACTGTTTTTGAGTTAAACCACTTCGAAAGTCATAATAAATCATCGCTCTAAAATTTTCTCAAGTCAATTCCATTTTCTCAATGACTAAACAAGTTTGAAAAGATATTGTGACAAGACATAGAATCTTTTTTTAAATAAATAAATGGTATTCGATTTTTAAAATCAAGGAGTTTTCAATTAAAAAGATTTTAATATGACAGGAACAGTGGAAATATTCCATTCCCAATACTTTTAGTGCAGCCCTCATATTATAAAGAATTTCATTGGTTTATTAAAATAAAAAAGACCCCCTAATGATTAGCTTTCTAAAATGCCATACTGTGTTACAATTGCTAAATAAGTTTAATAATGTAACATTCATTAGTTACATAGTAGTTGTAGGTTAAATACTATATCATTTAGTTTTTTGTAAGTTCCACGAGAGCTGCTGCAGACAAACTACTACTTAACACACTTAACACTACTTACACAAATTGGCAGATTGAATATATAAAATTTGTAATTGCTACATGTATAAATGAATTTAAAAAATATATCTTATCTTACAGATGTTCTGAAATAACTTAGTATTTCAGAACATTAGTATTTCTTACACATTAGTGTAAGAGAAAAGGGGTTGATCTTTTCTCTAGCTAATAATAACTTATTAGGCCATTGTATTATAATCTTGTATATTATTGAGTGCCACATAAAATCTTATAAAAATGTTCTTATATACAATGATATTATCTTACATACTTCTTTGTGAATGTAAGTGAAAACAAAAACTTTGGTGTGGACAATAATGTCAAGTACTATTAAGAACCTTGAACAAACAACAAGGTGACCCAGCTGATATTGTAAATGAAATGTCAACATTGCATACATGCATAACAGAAACGCAATGTAAACCCAACGATAATAGCTCACAAAGCCCAGTCATGTGCTGCTGTTGTGAATAAAAAGCACAACTTGCAAATCCAAGGCAAACAGGCAACGAGGTCCAACAGGAAACACGACAACGGCGACTCAAGGTACTTCCTGCATGTCCGGAGAGAGAAGGTCGAGACATACATAGCATAATTGTAATTCTCGTACGTAATTCAAAATAAAAGGAAGGCCTTTCAAATCGTGACTGAAAACATCTGTTAATTTAATATACTTTTAAACCTAAAATATCAAAGTATTTCCTGCGCATATGTTTTTGTATTCAAATGAAATGAAAGGGCACTCTCTCTGTAAAGATAGTCATTAGAAAATAGAACTCACCTTTGCAAGCCGAAATCAAATAATATCCATCTTGAGTAACGTCACTAAAGTCCAAATGCACGACTGGTCTTGTATGGCCACCACATGTAAGAGGAACTTGCTTCAATGTTGACATTTTGTATTAAAAATAAATTTATATTGTACTTTTGGACACGAAATCTAAATTAAAATTAATGTTTGTAAAATTAACCTAATGAGTCCGATCGAACTGGTTGTTGACAATCGACTGGCTATGGCGAATTACTTTACTTTGATGTTTGAATTAAAATTTACTTTTGTTAATGACATTAATGTCACTCGCACTGTGCAGTTATTTTTTTTTATTGATTTATTAGCATTGGGTGGACGGTCGTAGCATTTGAAACTTGGCTCAACAAATTGCATTATAAAGAAAAATAAGTTCCCACAGATCAATTTATGTTTTGTTTGACAAAAATGAATATATAATAAAGACTCAATCATGTAAAATATTCTTCTTGGACCAACTGTCACTAACCTTTACTATTCCAACTATCGTTTACCATCGATGTCTATAGGTACAATAAAAATTTGATTGATGTACTGAAGACTATATAATCCTTATACACGGTGAAACTTTATGAGTATACTATGCTTTGAACCCGACATTCCTTAGGTTATCTCTACTGACTATGTGATGTCACAAATGAATTAGCGTTATATTTTAATACAATATTTAAAGTGCTAAGTTTTCGCGAAAACTATGCATCCAGCTACCCTTATCAGCTTTTTTCCCGAACTTTGTTTGACCTAAAACAGATGAATAACTTAGATGTGATATAATATCAGATAATAGTAAAATGCCCACTACTCATTGCACCTGTGAGGAAAATTATATTCTCATTTTGCCATGAAGACGAAGTTATTATGTATGTGCATTTTCTTTAGCTGAAATTGAAAATCATTCTAAATTTGTATTTTTTTTAGTTATGTATTACCCAAAAAAGATAGGTAATTATAATCCAATTATGAAACTATGTAAAGAAAACATTTAGGTTAAAAAGATCGGCCTGTCTGCATTTTTACTCTTTGAATTTTGTGAATGTGAATATCATGATTCAAATTTTTACTGCTCTATGATTGTATTTGTAGATTATGGGTACCACAACGCCGCCTTTTTCTGCCGTGAAGCAAAATGTATAAGCATTATTGTGTTTCGGTCTGACGGGCGCTGTAGCTGGTGTAATTACCGGGCAAATGAGACTTAACATCTTATGTCTCAAGGTGACGAGCGCAATTGTAGTTTCACACAGCGTTTTTGGGTTTTTCTAAACTCTTGATCGGCACGGCATTGCAATGGGCAGGGCGTATTAATAACCATCCGCTAAATGTCCAGCGCGTCTCGTCCCTTCTTAACACAAAAAAAAATGTATTATCCTATGATGATAATTCTAATAAGCTCCTATTAAGAAATTTTCTTCGCGGATAACTTTAGTCAAAAATGGATGTCTTTGGCCATCCTCGTATTAATAATTGTTAGGTAGGCATTTCTTTCCCAGGACGGGCATAAAGCATTGGGTTTTTAGTAATTAAGGCTCGCCCATATTATGTGGGAATTAACTATTAACCTTGTCCAATTTAACCCCCAGAAGACTCTAGTTTGCGCGTATACCACATAAAAAAAAACCCATTTGTCGTATCACAGCTCTTCGACAACACTTCCCTTACAGCCTCGCCTATTATCGGAAGCTCGAGCGATTGTCAGTTCCGCGGCTATCTGGAGAGCAAACCAAATAGGCTGTCATCTCTGGTCTGGCGCACCCCAGTATCAGCTTGACTGCAGAGCAGCTTGAATTGTCGGGGACCCAGTGCTCCGTGAACGGACTGGATCACTTGGCGTTGCGTAGAGAGATCGCTTGTACATTTACATTTACATTACACGCATTTATCATGGGGAGTGTTCCGAAGAGCTATTTAACCTGATTCCTGCCGCCGAATTTCACCTTCGCAAGACACGGCCCTTTCACACCAAACGAATCCGAATCAATCAGAATCACTCCGAATCAAGTTGAATCTGATTAACCAATATTCGGCTTCGAGCTCTCCGTTTAAATGTGAAGGGATTCTTTTCCCCCCTTCAGACCGGACGAATCTGGTTCAATCAGGTTTGATTCGAGGTCGCACTTGATTCTACCTGTCAGATTCCTCGTCCGGTCAGTCTTGAATCAACAACCATACGAGATGGATGTGGAGTTAATTTTAAAAGTTAAAGAAAATAGTGCGATTTATGACGCCAGTGATAAAAATCACAGCAATAGAAATCTCATATGTTCTGTGTGGAGGAAAATTGGCGAAGAATTAAACATTCCAGGTAAGAATTATATTGTACTCAGTAATAATTATCATTATTTCTATGTTAGATCATATATCCGTATTGATTGTATTTTGCAATATTTGAGTTTGTCGGCTATAAATGAATAGGAATTGTACAACAAACACCACACTGTGTATCACAAATATTTTAATAAAATAAATAGAAAATCATTTTTTTTTTTAAGTAAAGTAAGTAAAAATAGTTTTCAAGTAAAAACAGTAGGTAATTTCAATTTTGCCAAGGTATAAATCCTGCAGGCTGAAGAAAATACTCTTTCAGGTTTCTTGTTGTGATTGCTTCATTTGTTCCTCTTCTCTGAGTGGTAGGTGGGAGGGATAGGCTATTTTCTTCAGTCCAAGAGAAAAGTTCTTGATCCAACATAACATCTCTAGGGTTTTTTAATGAAATTATGCAAAACGCAGGCACACTTTATAGTCATATCTGTTTGGATGAACTCAGTTTTAATGGATACCTGCAAAACTTCAAACTTCTTTGAAAGAATTCCAAAAGCACATTCTACAGATTTTCGAGCGCGAGACAGTCTGAAATTGAAATTTCTTTTACTGAAATCTAGATGCCGTCGTGGAAAAGGTCTCATTAATTTTTTTGGAGAGGGAAAGCTTCATCGCCAACTAGGTACATCTCTGTTTCGTACTGAGAACCTGGCAATGAGAACTGGCCTTCTGGTACGTTCAATTAGCGAGCGTTGTAACTTTTCCCCATTGCAGATTGTGTGAATACCGTACTATCATTTTCCTTTCCATAAGCACCAACTTCGATCATTGTAAAACAAGCGTTAGCATCAGCAACAGCAAGCAAAACAACAGAATGAAAATCCTTGTAGCAATAAAAAAGTGACCCAGCATTTGGTGGGCGTTGTATATTCTATACAGTTCGGCATATTCCACTTCTCGTGATAGTCTTTTGCTTTTTTCATCCATTCATCACGACTAGGAACACACATGTAACGGGGATGTAGAGCATCCCATAAAGCTTTCGTTGTTTCCTTTACTATTTCGTGGATGGTTGACAACCCAACACGGAAGTAGAAACTGAGAGAAGAGTACGAATGGCCAGTAATTACATACCTGCAAACAAAGACCGAAAAGAAAAACAATACAATTTATGTTAATTAAAACCTGGTTAATCTGTTAAACTATTTACAAATAAAATGTAATAATCAGTAAATTTATAAAGTTACATCCTCCTTATATTTTTTTTTGCAGGAGACAAACTGAAGGAAAAATGGCATCAACTACGTTCCAACTACATGCGTGTCAAGAGAAACGAAAAACACAAACCCTCTGGATCTGCGGCAAAATCAAAAACAAAATGGCCTTACTATGATTTGATGTCATTTTTGGACCAATTTTCAGAATCAAGAGACACTTCTGGGAATGTGCAACAAGAATCACTCAACCAGCCAGAATTTGTTAGTGAACTTCGGGATGAAACCCCAACCCACGAAGACATACTTACAGCGGAGGAGAATTTTGAAAATACTTTGGCTGCAAATACAGAACAACCAGAAACTTCAAATCCTACAGTCAATAAGAAGAAATTTACGAGGAAAAGGCAAGCTGCAATAGATGACATCGATTCCCAGTATTTGAGTGAATTGAAAAAAATTAATTCATCTCGGCTGGACGACAACGACCCCGACCGGATGTTTTTGTTAAGTTTGCTACCATTGGTGAAAAACCTGACTCCTGCTGATAACGTTGACTTCAAACTTTACTCATTACAGTTTTTGAAAGGAAAACTGAATCCAACGTCATCTGGCCACAATGTCACCTGGCAGTCTCAGCCGACTCAAATTGCATGGTTTGAGTCTCATAGCGATCCAACTTCTCCCGCTTCATCAACTTCTATTGCCACCTCAATGCATTACATTGATCCTGAAAATGGGAGACCCTCAGCGCCACAGCATTTCAATAATTATACAAATATTTAATGCAACTTTCAAATTATTGTAATACGTATGTTGTTCTTTAAAATAAAAATAAATATACAGATTTTGTTTTGTTTTTTTCAGAGTTTCTAGTTTTACGTCGTTTATTGTGTCAGGATGACTAATAAGACGGGACCTATCGTATTTTACGTGGAATCCGAGCCACAGCCTACAATGTCTGTTAAGAAACCATTTAGGAAATAGTGCGGGGAGCTTGGGATTGAACTCGGCACTTTTTTCCCATTGATGGTTGCCATTAGAGACCGGTAAAGTTTTTCACGCTTTAACGATCTCAGCCATTGTGGCCTACATATACAGATTTAATTAATTGACTTTAACAATTATACAAATATCTAATTCAAGTTTCAAACGATGAGTGTATGTTGTTCTTTAAAATAAAAAATATATACAGATTTAATTAATTGACAGTTTACCTGAGACAAATTGCGAGTCGTTCCTCGGCTGTGATAGACTTTCTATAATTTGTATCCAGTTTCGAGATTTCAGGTCCCACCAAATCCAGCAGTATTACGAACAATTCCTCACTCATTCGGAAGAAGTCATAGAATTTCTTCTCATCATTTTGTAGGTCAGGATGTAAATGATGAAACATACCAAAATCCGGCCTTTTCCTATTTATGTGATGTATCCACATTTATTTATTTAAATTTAAACATCACAATACTATTGCATATGACTTATATAACGTAGCATTGAGGGGATGTTATACCCTTTCTGATTCCGATATGCACTGCGACCACTGTAAAGGCGTGACG
Source organism: Leptidea sinapis (assembly GCF_905404315.1). NCBI lineage: Eukaryota > Metazoa > Arthropoda > Insecta > Lepidoptera > Pieridae > Leptidea > Leptidea sinapis. The sequence continues at coordinate 27,488,300 of NC_066312.1, read as the reverse complement.
TCAATTTAGTATACTGCACTGACCACTCAATCGCTCATAAGTCTTGGTATGTCTTGTTCAACTCTCAGATTGTGGCTTCATCTACAGAATCTACTTTACAGTTGATAACCTTTTCAACTCCGATAGTGTACGCATATTTGTAAATTGACATGAGCTGTCGCTCTCTCAAAATCTAAACAACTTGTTATTTTTTAGTTGAAAAAAGAAACTGTTGATCACAACGCATTGTTGTTTCTTTAATGCTACACTTAAAATATTACCTATATAATATAAATTTACCAAGCGTAGATATAGTTTGGAGCTCTCTGCAAGTCCTCGTTGCAAGTAATAAATATGTATACGATCAGTTTGGAAAAAAATGTAAATAATAAAAAATACCCAAAATACATTATTTCAAAAGAAAGATGTGAAGTTACATAAAATGATTAGCTATTATTATAGCTTAAGCTATAATATACTTGGGAATTGGCAATGTCGATAAAATTTTATCGATAGTGTCCCAATCCTTAGCAACAAAAACTAGGTTAAAAATAACACAAAGTTTCGTATTTGTTTATATTTTTATTCGAATTTATATGCATCCAGAGTTTAAATGTGATAAAACCTGATTATGTTTCCTATCTATGAGTGGAAACAGCTAAATGTTTCGAGTCGTACTTATGTGTGAAATGTGAAATTCTGTAGATTTTCTTCCTTGGATGAGTTACGTCCAGGTACAGCACACGTAACCATTTCCAACCACTTCCACTTAACATACTTCTACTAAAGAGTCTTTCCACAAAAGCGAGATTTGTTTCGTTTTACCCCTCGTTTACCCCCATACTGACTCTTTCGTATTGCAAATCTTTTACTACAGTATAATAGATACTATGGTAACAATAAATAATGTAATACCAAATCAGTGAATTTCTTTGTAATATCTATACGTACTATTTACATAATACATCCTCTTTGCTCGTTACAGTTATAGTGTTCTGTGGTTGTGCTACGACTTACGGCCCGGCTGACGTGTAAATGAACGTGTTGATTTTTTTGTTTTAAAAATATATTACGGATCCAGACAGCTATTGTCGCTAAACGTATCTATATAAAATGGAGTTTTTCAAATCGATTCCAACTCATATTGATTATGTTGGTCAAGCCAAAGCAGAAAAACTGTATCGAGCTATCATTACATTGTTTAGCATAGTTGGATTTATATGGGGCTACATAGTGCAACAATTTTCCCAATCTGTTTACATTTTGGGTGCCGGATTTATTTTGGCTTCAATTCTTACAGTGCCACCATGGCCCATGTATCGCCGCAATCCATTGAACTGGCAGAACCCAAGAAACACCGAAGAAAAGCCAAGTGGAAAAAAAGGAAAAAAGTAATTAATCATAAAAGTTAACGTGTTTGTGTTTCGATTGTAAGTTAATAAACATTTAAGGGCTTAACATGTTTGTTTTTTTAGTTTATATACCTATCTTATTTTTCAACCTCTTTCTAAACACATTATCAGTGAGAATGACAGGTTAGGTACCTATGTCTTTACATACAACTGAGCTGTGTGATATTTTAGTCTTCTAGGACTAGCTGTGAGTGTTTATGTTCTTCTGCAATCTCCACCTCAACTATACATACCTATACTATAATGGTACAATAAACAACCATACATTTAAGCTTGTTGCACCGCTGGCAAGAAAATAACTATCTTTCTAACTCAGGAAATGTACAACATATTTAAAGCCTGTTTGATGATATGAAACACAATAATTGATGTCTGTGTGTTCACAATGATGGCAAGGAGTCTGATAGTTTGTAGCCTTGACACGAGCTATCAATGACAATATTCACTAAGTGATGCTAGATTGTTGGTCAGAAATACTAAGTATAAGTAATTGCCCATCATGCTCATAGACTCACCTAAGCTTTACTTTACATATTTCAACTTACTTTCTTACAAAACTTCACACACTTCTCATTTGTCACTGGCTGTGGAGTAATTGCCAGAAGAAATTGAATAATTTGTCTAATATCATAATAGCTTTCTTTCAGTAATAATATGAATACATAGATCAGCATATAAAATCATAAATTATCCATTGTTAACTATATAATGATAACTGTCAATTGAATTTTTTAATAAGAATTCTAATTTGCTTTAGCCTCCCAACCTTTTTGTAGACCCTGCTCCACCTTAACATTTCAAAAAAATTTTTGCCCCAATACATAATTTTTAACCTTTAAAAATTTAGCCAAAGGGCTAAAGTCGTGTCTAGTCCATTTTTAAATTGCCCCCATAAAAACCATTTAAGAATATTATATTTATTTAAAAGTGTGAGATTGGAGTGTTTCCTTAATTAAAATGTTACCGTAATTCAATATTATTATGTATCGAATAATATTTGTTATTTTACACGATTGTAATACCTACATAGATATATTTTTTCTTGCATATCTTAGTGCTTTGACAAATATATACAAACAACTACAAAACAATTATTTACTGCCTCAGTTAATGATTCTCCATGAAAAATGGTCTTGAGTAATTTTAGTATAATTATGTAGTATGTGTTAAGAAAAAGTTCAATTCATTTATTTTTATTGGCAAAGTAAGTACTGGAACTGATTAAAACACGGAAACAATAAATATTGATTATATAAGTCAAGGTATTTTTTATATTGTTAAAAAGAAAAAGTAGAGAACATCATTGTTACAATACTGACAAAAATTTTATTTGTGAAAAAATTATATGACGTATTTTATTACTTGTAAATCATTTATGCTTAGCAGTATATAAATATTTGTTATGTTACAACCATAGATATATTATCCCACTGACGGTTAAGACACATATAGTATGATTTCATTTTTTGTTAACATGAAAATAATGGATTACCAGCTCCCATTCTCCTGCAACACTAGAGAAATTACAGGAGTGTAGCCTTTCAGGAAGTTGTAAGAGCTCTTTTAAATGTAATATTATCCTGGTAACACCCTGGCCCATACGGCACTTCTGTGTGATACATATCCAAGGCCGTTGATGTATCCAGACCAACTGCCAGGCGTTCTCCCTTGTTGTCAATAGTCGCCGCCCATGTATGTGTTAGGTAAACGAGAAGATCGCCCGACGGATATAGCAAAAGCCGTAGGACTGTTGGTCGTTGATCAACTGGTGACTCTCTCTAGGTATACCAAGGGCTGATGGCCTATAATGATTTACATGATTATCGAGAGCAATAGGCCTCTTTTTTTTAGATCACATGGAGAATGGCTGACTTCCATGAGGCTGGGACTACGCCTTTTGAATATAAGTGCTGAAATAAACATGTTAGCGCCGGCGTACATACAGGGGTACACGATTGGAGAATGCCCCGTCCCGCTCGATATTTTAACGTGCATTTAATGATAATAGAGCAATCCGTTTTCTGTCTGGATTCTACTTCCGGTAAAGGGATCTGATATCGCGGGATATTCGACGGTGTTGTTCCATCGTCTTCAAAAGTCGAGTTGGAGGCAAAAATGGGTGCAGAGACAATCAGCTTTCTCTTTTGCCATATGGCAGCGGCAGCGATCATGCTGCCCCACACACCTACATTTTAACTCCTGGGTTAGGCAGTGTTTATGAGTGTTTTTGCAGTTGCAGTACGAACAAAACTTGGCATTCCTCTGGTGTTGCATACGCATAGGCAGTGATAACTTTCCATCAAGTGCCTCACTTGATCGGGTGATTTCCTTCTGAATTAACTACTTTATAAAAAAAATGTTAGGAATTTATTTATGTTAAGGTTTAGGTTATTCATTACCTGCAATAGACACAATTTTATGTCATTTAAGTGCGTGCAGTGTCGATATTGTATTACCCCGCGTCCCATAAGCGTCACCGCGCGTCGCTACTCATAGATCAAATAAAAAATCCTTTAAAGAGTATTTTAAAATTTTAATAATCTCTGTGTTAATTATGTCAAACAAATAATACAAAACTATATCTCACTCAGTAATTATGTGAATATGTATTATAAAACATGTAAAATGATATCATCTGCCTCCCTAGTTAAAATTATTTCAATCATTTAAATAGCTAAATTTGTCTCTTAGTCGACTAAATATATTAAATATTCTACTTTCATTACACACATCACAATCTTTACTTGATTGATCTTCATTATTCACATTCGCACTATTACATTCATCATTAGTTTTACTTAAATTTTCTTTTATCTTTTCATTCGTTTCTTCATTATTTGATTCATCTTTGTTGTCTTTGGACACATTACAGCCATCACAATCATCACCGGGCTGTTCCATATTATTGTCACCCTTACACATATTACTTTTACATGAATTATCCTTAATTTCATCATTAGTTTTTTCAGTATTCGGAACATTAAGATTCTCTTTGGATTGACTGACTAGATCTGGTTTTTCTACAGATTCGGTTGCAACCTCTTCCTCTTTATCACAAACTTGCTGCATTGTTATAATACTAAACATAAGTGTTACACCATAGTTCACTATAGCTAATGAGAATGGCCCTACAGATAAAATAAATACAGCCATCGTAAACAGAAGTGAGCAGACAGACTCATAGTGCCTTCTGAAAATAATAATAAAAGGCCTTTTATTATAGGACTAATAATTTTGCTTATATAAAACTCAAGTATTGCATATAGAAAACTCAAGTAAACTATATCTATGATCTTACAATTTTTTTCTTGGTCCATTTAGCTGCCAAATAACACCAGAGCAAATAGACATTATAAATCCTGCGTGATATGAAGTGTCCGGTTTTAAAACCATGCTATACCTGAAATCAATAATAAAGGATTACGAAGCGAAACCTTATTTAAAAAAAAAACACTTTTGTTAACCATTATAAACTTATTTAGTGAATGGATATAACAAAGAAGTTTGAATAGAGTAAATGTTGTCGGGAAATGTCAGAGCTAGCTATGCATTCTGTAATGTAAATGGAAGAAGCTAGAAAATTATGTCAAGGCAATGAATGAACAACACACCGACCTATCTTTCACAGGAGACAGTCCATATCGGAAAATCGACGTAATACGTCAACAACAGTTGTTCTCTTATTGAGAAATTATTATTATTGAATATCAAAAAGAGGAAATAATAGTAATTATGAACATACTTAAAATTCCGAGCCCATGTCAGTAGTGCTGGAACATTAGCAAGAGTCACACACATCCAAAGGAAGAACAACATCATATGAAAGTTTAAATTATTCAGATCTTCATCTATTTCACTATCATCAACATGCGTTGCACATTCATCTTGTCCGTCAGATTGTTTAATTGGCGCGGAATAATTGTCTTTGACAATTTCCTCATTATTTTCATTCAAATTTTTAATGTCACTACTTAATTCGTTATCATCATTTATTTCCGATTCGCTCGTAGACTTTACTTCATTTATTTGCAATTGTGTTGCCTGTGAATTGCTATTAACTTTTCTCTTAAATATTCTACAAATTTTACTAGCTACTTTAGCCATCAATTTGTATACATAATCTTCTAAGTATTCTTCATACATTTTAGATAGCTGAAAGAACAAAAATTGTTATGTTTAAAATACAAATATTTTAGTTAGGTAAAAATGCACACATTGAAATTTCGATAGTGTTGGCATACTTATTATTAAAAATTTCAATATTTGAGAATGTACGTTTACGGTAAAAAGCCTTTAAATTTATATAGACTTATTGTAAGTTTTATTTCACATATTAAGCACATAATGAAGTTTACTCCACAATTTCATTATATTATAAATATAAATAAGAGGAACAGTATAATAGGAACAACATAATATGTCGAAGAATGTTCCTCGAGTACCACATTAGATCAATGCTAGTTTATTCCCGCTCAGCCTCTATCGACGGGATCAAGTGTTAAAGCTATATGCAAACAGACAGCTCAAATCGGAAGCGTGGCGAACGTTTTTATTTTGTTATTTTTAGTAGAGTTTATTGTTTGTAGAGTATGGTTTGAATCTAGTCACATAAGAAATGCGAAAGCAAACCGAATACGTGGCGAACCCAAAGGCGTGTCACGCCAGGACAAACCAAAGGCGAACGCGCGAAGCAAGGCGTGAGAGAGATAGTTGTATTAGCTGGCTTTGTATGCACGACATCAAACAGTGAGCGAAGCGAGCGGGACGCGAAGTAGAAGCAAAGCGCGACGGTTCTGTTTATTTACAAAACTTTGACAAGAGTGGCGTCCCGCAACGATTCGCTTTCGGTTAGCTGAACTTACTTTGTCCATACTTTCAGTTCGGTTCGAGTCGCATTTATGTTTGACAATACATTCGATCATGCAGAAAGCATAACTCACCATAAATGCATAGAATGCTGCACCAGCAACCAATGCAGCGGCCCCACATGACAAAGGGACTGCACACACAAGACTCGCGCTCACTATCATAGGAATTTTTTGCAAGCCAGAAGCCACCTTCTCTGCTAAACTGCCGCCACCACGCCACAAAATCCTGGTACAAAATGTTTCAAGCATAAGTACTAACGTTATAATTTCTTATTGTAGTTTATCCGCCTACAAATTAGATATCAAATTGATATCATTTGATGGGATTATAGCAAAATGGGGTGAAACCACACGGTCACTGAAAATGCATAAAAAGAGTTCGTGAAAATGTATCAACCATGTATGATCAACCGAAAACATTACTGCTGTGGCTCATAATGTGCAAAAACATCCATCAACATCAACTAGTCATCGTTCTCAGAAACTGAACATTTCTCGCACTTCTATTAGAAGAATTTTGCATATAGACCTGAGTATGAAAGCTTATTTTCTGTTAGGATAAATATTACGCAAACCATCCAGAGACAATTGAAGCTTTGAAACATGAAATCAGAGTTGCCATTGAAGATTTTTTAAGCAGTACAAGCGAAAATGTACTGAAAAATTGGGTCGATCGGATGGGGTACTGCCGAGCCTGTCGTGGTAGGCATATGAATGATATTGTGTACCATATTTAAATATCGGTAGTAGTACCTAGTATATTAGAAATGCAATCAAAAAGAATTCTAAAGAAATCAATTTTGAGAAAATAAATGCCTTTTAAAATAACAAAGTTCAACCTTTTCAGAATAAATTAGGAATTTGAAAAAATAATCAGTAGTTTTTTTTATAGCCGATTCAAATTTAAAAAATCTAGATGGCCATCTATATATTTGTCTTTCTTTTTTTATTGTTTATATTCCTGAATAATTATTTAATTTCATAAATCGTATTGTTAACTAGTTTCTTTTATTATTTAAATATATGAGGGATATATTATACTGTTGATGATAGGACCATTGTGAAGCCAGAAATTAGAAACCTTAATTTTATCCCTTTTTTTGTTTTGGCATATAGTATATATTCAAGGGCTATTGTTCCTAAGTGCCTACACTCCCCTAATTGATGTGATAGATACCATAAATATTTGAACTATGCAAATTAAGAGAAGAAGCTAATGGTCGCTCAGAGGGCAATGGAGAGGGCTATGCTCGGAGTTTCCCTGCGAGATTGAATCAGAAATGAGGAAATCCGTAATAGAATCCATGTCACCGACATAGCCTAAATGATTGCAAAACTGAAGTGACAGTGGGCAGGGCACATAGTTCGACGGACAGATGGCCGTTGGAGCAGTAAAGTCCTCGAATGGCGATCACGTACCGGAAGACGCAGTTAGTAGGGCCCCACAAGATGGACCGACGATCTGGTCAACATCGCCGGCATACTTTGGATGGGGGCAGCGCAGGACCAATCGTCGTGGAAATCTTTGGGGGAGGCCTCTGTCCAGCAGTGGTGATGATATTAAGAGAAGACGTATTGTAACCAAAGTGACCGGTATTGTATACATAAACTTCATTGAATTGAGTCGTTTCTTTCTGGCGACACCATAATTAAATGCATCTTATGACTCTTAATTGGACTTTAACAGACAATATTATCATATTCAGCCTCGATCATTACGACCCGTACAGTGTCATTTTATTATTAAGCCATCGACATGTCGACGGTGAACACAGATACAACGACATAATTCGATAGTCGATACTGATCGATCGAAACGGCCGCAGCGGAACATCACTATGTAAGCCATATTAAGTTACCAAAACTATACACATATTTTTATTGGTATACCAAATCCACTAGATTGATGAATCATAGGAGTATACACAATGAAGGGACGTCTCCACCCCTGATTATTATTCAAGCAGCTCACCGATGATACTTTTAAATGTACGTCCTATATAAAAATACAAAAATAATACTTGAAAATTGTAAATCATACTTTTAGATAGAGCCTCTTGCTGTTAGACAACCGATTAAAACAGGCCATGTTAATTACTTTAGTGTGTGTGACAAGCTACGTCTTACACTCGCAATTTGTATGTCACTTTGTTGTAGTGTCCGTGCATTGCACAAAATAGAGGTTGATTGTCAACCTCGATTTATTTCGATATTTTCACAGCTGTCACAGTTTATCTTTACGTATAAATGATCCAAGTAAATGATAATACATACCTGAAGAGCAATCGATGTGCCAATTGCGATGAAAATATCATTACAGCCACAGTGACGGCAGCAATCACATTGAGAAAGCCCAGTGCGGTCATGTATGTAGGTAGAACCAGCAGAGAACGAGTGAAGTACTGAATCTCCAAGTTCCTCCAACCAGAGTTCTCCAAAAGAATGTGTAGAATTGGAATAGCCCTATAAAATTGATTATTGGTTGCTGTAACTATATACTATAAAAAGAATACGGAAATCCCAGGCCTAAGGGTGTCGTAAGAGGCGACTGAAGATATTTATTTACCAGTGGGCTCCTTTGGGCAGGATACCGGCTAGATTATGGGTGCCAAAACGACGCCTTTTTCAGGCAGTAATTTAAGTTAATATTGTGTTCCCGTCTGAAGGACACGTAGCTAGTGAAATTACTGGGCAAATGAGACTTAACGGCTTGTCTCAAGTTGACCAGCGCAACTGTAGTGCAGCTAAGAATTTGGGTTTCTCAAGAATCCTGTGCGGTACTGAAATGTAATGGGCAGGGCGTATCAATTACCATTAGCTGAACGTCCTGCTTGTCTCGTCCTTTATTTTCATTAAAAAAAAAATTCGAAATGGTGGTTCGAGTGGTGGTTATTTTTTTACGCTATAGGTATTATAGAACTTGGCGACAGTATGTATCTGTAGACATGTTTTGGACTAACATACTAAACAAAAAAATTATGGCAACACATTTGTTTTCCGAATTTGACCTTTCGAATACATAAATTTCTTCAAACATGTTTTACAATGATAGCAGACACATTCCTATTTCTTCCAATACGTTTTCTTCGATAAGGAAATCACGCATGGGATTCCTATTCGAAAAAACCAAACTGTACCAGACCCTATAAGTGGACCCATAATACTTTTTCTGCATCCAGCGTGACAATATAGCATATTGTTGACTACATTGTAGCCTATATTCAAAATGATTCAACCTCTTATCTATTGAGTAGTTTTTGCGCTGTCCCTGGACATACTTACGGACAAAAATATGTATTATTGGTAGAACAGAGTTAGTATTAATTAATAGAATATTCAATATATACTTTTTACTTTGTTATGTATATATATATATATTATGTTTGGTTTACGCACGCAGTAATAATTCCCAAACTTTTAGAGGTGTGAGAGTTAAGGCAATCTATATGGATGAAGCTGCCCTTACACAGCATATAAATACTTACATCAGTCCCATAATTGTCAGCCTACTGAACACTAGCACGTAATACGGCTTGATTCCCTCGCTCATCAAAGCACTGTGTATCGATATACACGACCCGTTCTCCTTCAGACTTAGCAAGTTACTCCTGGCTGCCAATAATACTATAGAGGCTATGTACGGCACCAAGACCGGGGTGTAGTTGCGGACTAGTTGTGCTAGTCGGATATACCAAGACGATGATATACTGAAAACAATTTTCGATCAATTTTATAACTGTCAACACAGTTTGATCACTCCATTATAAAAAGCCACGTTGACTCTATACGGGCTAGTAAAAGTCATTTTAAATAAAAAAAAGAAAAGTGTGAGTCGGACTTTCGCGCATTAAAGGTTCCGTGTCAACATAAAAGATACTTTTATATATTTATTTTTTAATTTCAATAAACGTAAACGTAATGCGTGCATGTAGTTGTCTATAAAAATAATTACAATATGTAAAATTCATAGGTTCACTTTAAAAAGGTTAGTCATATAGATTGTACTATTATTATTATTAGTCACACAATGTCAACTGTCAAAACCAGTTGAAATATAACAAAACTAACTAAATTGTAATAAACTTAAGATTAAATTTTTAACAAGAACATTATTGTCAACTATTTTCTATATTACAAGAGACCGCCTTTGTGAACTCAGTCAAAGTACATGTGAACAGATATAATTCAATACAATAATATTGAGACCAGGAACAATTTTTTTAAATTTATTTCATGACCATAGATGGTAGTTAGACGGAATAATATAATGGTCACCCGGAACAAACAAACTTGTTATTGCAATATGTTATGTTATTGTCACTCAAAAACTATAATATATAGAATATATAGAATATATATATATATATATATATATATATATATATATATATTCTATTCTATGCCTACTACTCGGTTAAGTTGAGTTACTAAGTCTTTATTGAGCGATGTATATGCTTTTACAACATGAGCAAAATATAAACATTTATGTGGTAAAGGTATTTGGTAGTTGTTATTGGTACTTTAACACAGGTTTGGAATGGAGCGACCGCCCTTAGGCTGATTAAAAAATTAAATTTGATTTAAAGGAAGTTCAATAAAAAAAAAGAGTGTTACTTGCGCCCGCCCTTTTCAGGTGTCAGACATACATTTTCAAATGGGTAGTTTTTGATGTTCAATAAGTGATTTTATATCCTATTTTCAATAAAATTATTTCAATTTGAATATACTTTTTAATTGTATCATGGCCATTTTAGTATTCACCATCTATTTTTATTTGATATTGTTCTAATGGTTTATAGATATGTAACTATACACACTTTGTCAAACTATCAGCTACCAAACCGGCACCAATTTAACCAACATTTTACCAACATTTAAGGCATAAAATACATTGTAATACAAAAATATTTGCATTCAAAGAAAATAATATGATATCTATATAAATATATGATGATGATAAATATTACATCTCAATAGAAAAAGTAAATATAAGATTTATTTAAACTCACCTTATCGTAAATGTACATTTTGGGTCCAGTAATAAAGTTATCTTTACATTTTCCTCTGGGTCCAAACCCTGAGAGACGTTAGGGTTACTTATAAACAATCTTAATTTCATCGGCGATTGCTTCAAATGCCTAAAAACGATAAAAAATTAGTGTTTAAATGTGTATAACATTTCTCCGCTACCCATGCGTAAAGCGAAATCGAAAATTGTAACACGAATCGCGCGTGTAATGCGGGCGCCAGACTTAGCTTCACATGTTTGAACAAAGGTTTGATTGCTAAGTGTGGCACGGGACTTTGGGTTTAGTGTTCAGTTGCTCGAGCGTTGTTGAGCGGAACGGTTGTGTGCGTGCTACACTGCGTGCGGCTATAATGGACTGGAGCAGCGAGTGCGTTCTAGAATTTGTAGAGCTATTACAGGGGCAACCATGTATATGGAACCCGAAAAACAACAAACACAAAAATAGAACCTTAGTAAATGACGCGTGGGTGAGAATAAAGAACAAATATTCTGTGCCCTGTTCTGTTGAAGAATCAAAAAAGAAAAGAAATAGTTTGCTGACACAATATAGAGAACATTTAAAGAAAATCAAGGAATCGACTAAAACAGTATTATTGTTTTCTTGCACATGTAAAAAATAATTACATCCACACAAATAATACAGGCACACTGAGTCAACTTAATCGTCGTCCATCTTGTTTGTTGTCTACCAGCATACTGTGGGGAAAAATGTTTGCAAAGCAAGTCGGGCAGGTTACGTCAATATGTGTTCAAATGCTTTGCAAAGTCGTCAATGTCGATATGTGAAAATCTTTGAAGCTATTTCTGGCGTCCGCATAAGACGTAGATTGTCACGCACATTAAAGTAATAAACCTGGTCTGTTCTCATCGGTTGTCTAGCAGCAAGAGGCTCTATCTAGAGGTAAATTATCTAAGCACGCAACATATTATTGTAAAAATAAACTCACGTATAATAGTGATAAAACTCGTTATTCCTTGCCCATGGGACATGCATTTCAGCAGACACATGGTAATCAATGTTATGGCAGGTTGATGTAGGCTCCACATAAAGTAAATAAGCCTGATGAATCACATTGAAGTTTGACAATATCAGTTCGTAGTACAGTGCGTTCGATTCAGTCTCTTTTATGATGTGTTTAGAAAAGGACAGAGCGCTCGGTACTTCTACTTTAATTTGCCTCGAAGCGTAATCGTTTATGTCCACATTCAGAGTTATCTGAAATTTAAATATTTAATTCAACATTATGCGATAAATATATAACGTTAATTTAAGTTCTTTTAAACCTTTTAAATATTATTTTAGTTAGTACTTATCATAAAGCAGAACTGATGAGACACTAACAAAATTTAAGGACAGTACTTCTTACTCAATTCTCGTTTTAATTATAAACCTAATATTTATGCAATAGAGAATGCTTGATTTTTTTAAGATTTACATTTTTATAAATTAATCATTTACATCTTTATAACACAGAAAACATTATAAATACGCTTGAAAATATTCAAATTATTTCAAATCATCACAGGTTTAACTATTTTCCTCACAAACACTACTAACACAGTATGAATATCGACACCGATAAATACAATCTTATGTGTTTTGACATCACATTTTTGGACCAATAGTGACGCGTTTTGTAAGTTTGAATTTTCCTCCCTTATTTTTAAGGATGTTTGAAATATTTTATGGGTTGAGATAATAACTAAATAAAAAGACCTTTAAATTACCTACCAAATCACGATAATGAAGATAAGAAAAAAATATTTGTGTTATTATGTGTGGATCAATGAACGTTAAGTAACGTAATCTGTGATTAGTTTCCGTTAAAAATATAACAAAACCGGATGTAAAGTTCTCGATGCCCAAAAACGTTAACAGATTAGAATTTTTTACGGGGCTTTACTCACCGGTTTCCTGGTGGGCGATACTTTAACAATGACATGTGTCCAATCAGGGCGCATCTCCTGTACACTGTGCAGGTTAATCGTGGCCAGTTTTCTCCTCCCGAATTCATTAGCTGCGCCGGTCCAACGACTAAGTTCACTTAATGATGTCGCTGTTTTACTGTTTCAAATCAATCGCAATTAGTATACAATGCAATGGAGAGAAGCATAGTGGGAAATAAACTTTCAGATAGAATAAAAATATCAACCATAAAAAACCGCACGGGAAACAAAGATGCAATTGGAGGAAGCCTTTGCCAACAATAGGCAAACAGACATGGTTGTTGAGGGAGTCTAAGTTTTATCATCATATTTCAATATAAATATTCTAGGTAAAGTAAAACACAGTGTAGATCTTGTCTGATTAAATTATTATAGTATATATTATACATATGACACTACATACTAGTTGCATGATCATAGTTTGGCCGTTTTTATGGGATTTTGATGGAAGGACAACGTGCGTACGTGCCACCAGATGAATTCCAGGAGCGTTTCTGGCCTTTAAGGTGGGTATGGATGCATCTTTGAGAGTAGGTAGATAGGTAACTGTAACGTATAGTCCTGTAATACCGCATAAGGAAAATTTTGAGCGGCATTTCAATTACCTTGAGCAATAGGATGTTAAGTCTCATTTGCCAGTTACGCACAATAATGCTTACACATTACTGCTACACGGCAGTAATAGGTGCCGTTGTAGTACTCATAATCTAGCCAGCATCCAGTGCAAAGGAGCCTACCACTGGTAAATGTCGCCTCTTACGACCCCTTGGGCCTCGAACTTCCCTATTATTTTTCGGGGAAGCTCATGGTTTTTCGTATTTATATAGTTTTCCTTGTTTAACCTTTCTTGTAAACCGCACAATAGCTTTACAGATGCAAATAGAATAATGATATTTCATATGTTGGTGAAAAGCTCAAAAAGCTCTTCGTTACGATAATGGGCCACTATGCCTTAAACCAACATTTTTATATGGCAGTTGGTACAGTCAATATGTTGCTTTTGCCTCTGAAACCTGTGAAATTCGATGGAAACAATTTCAACAGTGGAACAAAAGTCTGCGGTATAGAAGTCTAATTTACAATACTTTATAATCCGTGTATAAGTGCGAGCGAATTAGTTAAGAAAGAATGACATATCAAATATATTAGGTAAGTATTGTGGGCAAGTCGGTCGCGGGATACCTCGTTGAAAATACGTCGACCAAATTGGAGATGTATTTTTTTAAAATTGGCAAAAAAGTGGCACTAAAATTGCGCTCGTCACCTTCAGACATAAGAAGTTAAGTCTCATTTGCCCATAAAAAAATATTGAAAAAAGGAAAGGTCCGAAGCACCTGGAACCGGCGAGCATGTATGAAAATAGAATGTAGAAGAAGCGCGCGAGGTTTGTAAGGATAGAAGCAAGTGGCATTCTGTTGTCTCTGTCTACCCCGACGCGGACGGGAAAAAGGCGTGGGTGTATATAATAAATGCAACACAAAGCGATCTAGCCGTTAACAAGGTACTGAAACCATGATTCGAAGTTAAAATTACATTATTTTACTCGATCGAAGGCGCGTTGTTAATCATATAAGGGGGCATCCATAAATTACATCACCCGAGTTTCACGTTTTTTTACCCCTCCCCATGTCCTTGTCACAATTGTGAGACCCCTCCTACTTAGTTGATGTTAAATTGCGATGCTACATATTTTGCAATTTAACATCAAGAAATTAAAGTTTAAACAGTCCGAAATTATTTTTATTTCCATATAAATTATTTTTCAATAACATAAAAAAATATTATATTATTTGCAAGTTTAGTGTGTAAAGAAGTACTTTAAATTTAGTGTCGTAATACTTAGATATAAAATATTATATGCTGAGAAAATGTGACGTCACCAAATTTGGTCCCCTTCCCGGCCCTTGTCACAGTTCTCCGACCCCCTCCCCCCCCCTTCGTAATTTATCCTAATGGATGGCCGCTAATAAGTTTTAAAATGGCCCTTGTAAGTTTTCTTAATTTGTATGTAGTATTTTTGTTTTTGTCTAAAACTCAATTTGTTACATACCACTGTACTGTTATTAGTATTCCTTTTAATTTACGAAAATTTGATACGAATCTATTCTCTATTTTTTTTAATATCCTCTTTACATTTTGTCATAAATAAAATGATGGACGATCAAGTGATCACCTACAACCAAGTGAGCCTCACGCTCGTTTATTGATGGCTTTCATAACAATCATACATACCAATATCTATAAGACGAGTGAACATCTTTGGCGTTGCATCCGAATATCCAGTCCTTATCATCGACATTAATAGCTTCTACTGCCACGAAGCGGTTTTGAGGAAATGGCGCCAATCGGATCATGAGATACGTAGTTCTGCAAATCATATTAAAGTAATAGTAACTGTTGATCCTCAAGAAATAACAGACTCGTATTCTCCTATGATTTCCCTAGTACGTTAACTAAACTTAAACTGGATCGGCGTCGCGCGTCATGTTTTAAGTTGTCAACTAAATCAAATGTCAATTTGTTACTAGAATACGTATCCTAGGATTTCTCTCAATCGGAACTAAACCGTCAACTTGTGTTACATGAATACGAAATTTAACTTTTTACACAATGAAAATTTGAAAAACAAAACTTTTTAAAAACGATGCGGCGTTCCGTGCCGGTGTTCTAACCAACTGAGCCAACCGTTCGAGTAACAGTTCCATATAAAATCTTGTATGCTTTCTTCAGCTCTCAGGTTGTGGCTTCGTGTGTTTTAATCCTAGAAGTAAGGGTTATCACTTTAAAAACATAACATATTATTTATCTTTTTGACAAAAGGTCGCATCGATTCTTTTCTCGTTGTGTTACGAGAATAGGGCTACTGTTCTACTGAACTTCGAATAGGATTGCGATCACTGTGAGACAGTCGTAACTGTCGACCAATCTCCACAATTATTGCTGTACGTGTATGATAACGCGACCTTACACAAAAAAAAACTTACACGATTGTAGACCGCCGCCAGACCCGGCCTTTATTGTACTTTTTAAAATAATACTTAACCAGAATAAGATGCCTTTACAGAGTTTGTTGAGTAAAACACCCCCCAGTACCTACCGCAATGACCTAACTAATTAGACCATCAAGGAAAACTACCTAATTAAACAAATATTTGAGTTTTTGATACAAGACGGCAATTTCATTCTAACTAATAAAATAAAATTGTCAAAATAAAGTAAAAGCTATTAGTTAGTTTAAAGTAAAGGCATTAAAATGCCTTGCCAATTGTTTACGTACTACAGTTTGTGTCAGTTACACAAACACACAAAACATGAACGGATTTTAGGAACATACACTACCTTTTAGTAGATGAAAGAATAGATAAACCCAAAATATCAAGTCAAGTATGCCAAAACATGGATTCTAACCTTAGCTCATGCAAGCCCTCATCCCTTGCGTCAGAGTTTATAAATATGTAAATAAATTGACGCAACATTCCAAGAATACTAATAGCTTTTGGCCCAGCGCCAAACATCTTCATATAATACAGGATATGAGGTAACTATCGTATAATCTATTTATTCAATAAAACAACAAAATCAGTAATAAAGCAAGAAATCACCTACTATTATTTGTATGTCTGGAAATTTTTCCGTGATCTTTTTTCATAAATCATAAAAAGTTTTTTTTTATTTGCGGATTTCCGTAGGGGAATTGATTTCAACGGGGAAGATAATATAGGTTTTGCTTTATTAACAAAATTGGAGATCAGTTTACGTCATTTTAAAGTACCTATTTTCTAATTTATAAAACTGAGTAGAGTTTTGTAGCGTACCTGTATGCCTATAACTATATTAAAAAATCTATTTAACCACCTCAATGCGGAATTCTACGCAAGTGGCTAAAAAGGTACAAGCTAGTTTTAAATACTCGGTTTCAACAATAAATATCAGATTTTCTCATTACTTATGTTAATTTTGGTTATCCATATTATTTATGTAAGCCCTTTGTATTCTAAACAAATGTAATGTCATAAATATTAATATCTTTTTAAAATGTTATCATACATTGACACGATCTATAATATCACTATTACAATGACAATAGTAGCGATATAGATATCTAATTAACTTATATGGAGGCAATGCGTTACTGATAAAAAATACTATTGTCTGATAAACGTTATAAATGAATCATTATAAATGATGTTAATACTCCTTTTTAAAAACCCTTATTATATTTTATTTGGGTAATTTATGGATTAAATATTAAAACAAACCAATAGCCATTTTGAAGTTTTTTTTTTTCATATTTTTGTTTCTGTAAGTGGTAGAATATTTCAAACAGTAAGCACTGTTCGAAACGATTTCATTATATTTGCCGCAAACACATGACAGTTATACAAATTCGTCAACAATAAGAGAAAAATTAAGACAGTCCGACACAAAATTTTATGCTTCCCTAAGTAAGTTGCCGAGAACGGAAACCCAAATATTTGAGTTAGGTACTCTCGAGTTTTAGAACTGGATATGTCTTTACCGCCTGATGATTGTATCGCCCGTGTTAGTGCGACGCTATAAATACAACGTGTGTCTTCCAAGTGTCACGCGCGAGTTATTTTTATACCAAGATATGATTTGAAGACCGTGACACTGATATGTATTTCAGCGGAATGTGTGCTTCAAGTGTTTCCAATGAATGTGCACAGATTGATAAGATACCTGTCAATCTCTGGCCTCGCTATCTGATACACTCTCCGGTTATCTTCGTACCAGAACGCATCAGCAATCATGTTGACCTCAACACGATGAATATTCTCGTTCAATGTCATCGATCGATTCGCCTGCAAATTATTATTATTATATATTTATTTATTTTACCAAAATAATGAGTGCAACAAGATCCGTCTGTGAGGCTTTTTCGTTAATTGTACGAGGTGCCTGGCTTAACAAGTTGGTGCGCGCGGCCGACTTCGATCCCATACGTACCTATCCCGAACAAGAATATACAGTCTACTCAATATATCCGCATTATGCACCTTCCCTCTTAAAACTTTGAATAGATATTAGATCAGCGGCAGGTCCCTTCTTGCCATACCGAAAATAAATAATATCGGATACATAAGCGGATAAAAAGACTCTATAACATAAGACTATACTTGGCTTCATGAGATAACGGCGCAACATTCTAACTTGCTACTAACCAAAGCGTTATTTAAATTAATAATAGCCTTAGTATAATAAAGGAAAAGCTTTTTTTGTTATTCATCATCGCTGGTGCACCCCCACGCTCTGTAAAACCGAGCACTACGAGTGCAAATCCGTAGTGCGAGATGGGACTTTACACTCATCCCAATGCCGGTTATAGAGGTCTGAAGGCCTCGGCGCATCAAAGGAATGCAGGCCCCCTGGACCCAAGTTATTGTCCAAATAAAATGGACAATTTTTTTCAATAAATAAATTATTGTGAAACCAAATATAGATTCTGTTATTGGAGTGAACAAATATAGATCAATTATTTCTGTTTTTGATTTTGATTGATGTGCTGAATTTGATTTTTTTTTCCCGAAATCTCTCTTGTGGCCCCTCTTTTGCGGGGGCCCCGAGGCTGTAACCCCGGTTGCCCGCCCCTATATCCGGCCCTGACTCACCCTGATGAAGGACCTCCGAATGCTCCGAAACTAGTCGTTATCAAAACCGATGACCCGTGAAACCGATACAAATAAAAAAACATAGAATAAATCTCTCACAAAAGTTTTAACGATGTAAAAGCAAAAACTGTACAGTGAATATTTTTTTAAAGTGTGTAATTTTGCTGTGTGAAAACACAAACAATTCAAAAAAGTAGTTTATAGGATGTTTGTCCGGTTTTTGCTTGTTTGAATGTATGTCACGGCAAAACGCAAAAATTACGGAATAGATTAAATTCTAATTTAACATGAATTTTAACAAGAGGTCGGGGGAGAACACATAGGTTACATATTATTGTCCCACTATTATCAATTTACAGACATACTACATTATAGGATAAAATAAAAAAACATTGAATATTTTTTCGTGACATTAGCTTAAAGTTAAACACGTCACGCCTTTTGAGCATTAATATTTAAATTTTCAATAAATTAATGTTTTATTAACCTACGAGTGGAAAGTAATCACGTGTGTTTTTTTTTCTTTATTATTTGAAACACTGATTAAGTGCACAATGAACTGATATGCTTTTAGAACGACGGATCTGCGCTATTGAGTCACTAGGTCTAGTTGACATGATTATGTGTGGTTAAACAACAAAAGCAAGGTTCTCCATTACAGTATATATATAGGACATTTTAGGAAGTGTGAGTGCAATATTGGTGAAAAGTTAGTATCCCTTAGCAGGAAGGAGGTGGGGAGGTGCCCCTGATACTACTCTCATTATAAGGTAATGAACCGTTCCCGAGAAAAATAGTATTATAATATATAGTTGGGAAGGTTCTTGTAAATGGGGAGGAAATAAAGGGAAACACCTACAATATTCGGTTCTGTTATGGTAACTATTCTCACCTAGCCAGTCAATATGTAAGTGTACAAATTGTACACTTACATATTGGCACATACTTTTTTTTACATTTCATTTCACTGTTTTTATTTTACATGTAAATTGTTGTAATAAGAGTAGTAGCACAATAATCGTGGACCAAAGTTCTGTTAACTACAATTTTTATTACCTACAAATTCATAATAAGAGATACTAAGTTCAATCCGCAATATCTTACCTGGAAATACATTTCAGCTTTATGTCTTCTAAGTTCTTTATTGTAAGTTATTTGCTCAGTCTTGTGATCGACAATGTCAAATAGATACCGATTTATCACCATGACCAGCTGTTTGCACCACACCATGCTTACGTGGTCCGGTGACACCCAAACGCCGGGAATAGCGGTTGCCTTAAACAATGAGATTAAAAACTACACTTTTTTTATGTTAACAATTAGTGACGGTTCATAGAGCAGATATAGACCACCTTATGTTAAGAAGCATAATTTGCCCATAAAGGACAAAATCATTAGAAAACAAATAGAATGAGGCACCATACAATGCAGTGCCTAAACATCATCTAAGAGAATTCTTTGATGTTAACTTACCATTGCATTGATATAGCTATTGTTTGATGTTGTCAAGCTGCCTGGAACCAGAACATCCCGTGGCCCTCCGCCAAGACTTATGAGAAGTTTACTCTCTCTCACATCTTTATAGGGATAAATATAGGCATCCCACTCAAGCTGCATTAGTTTGTAATAATTATTGATGTCTGAATCGAAGTTTACAACTGGTGCTTCTATTGGAGCTGACAGTGTTATCAATATACTTGTTGTATTCAATGTATTTGGATAAGCTAGGAGCCTTTTTGCAATTACACCACCCTACAAATAAAATAAGACAGCACTATTTATTATCTCTATATCTCTTCTATCTCTCCTATGTTCAATAAATGTTATTTAATTTTGCTAGAGTAATCCCTTCCCCAAAATGTTGTGTGACTTCTTTACCGTGCGCACATCTATGCATATTACTTTACATGTAGCAAAAGATTGCTTATAGTTATTATCAGAAAGCTAGTGAAACAATCTATTTATAATAAAAACAAATTATTTCATTTGTACTTTTATTTTATTTTACACAGACCTTTCTTTCAGCAAAAGTTTAAAAACAGTTATATTTTGGAATAAACAATGATTATCCAGGGAAACAATTGTGTTTTTTATAAGTGTTTATGGTTTTATAATCAACTTTATTTGTTCTATCTTTTCACCAAACTAAAATTTATATATTTTATAGTAATAATTTGAAATATTCTTGCAGAACAACACCCACGAAATTGGTGATGAACAGAGATTGCACACATTAGTGAACATACATTCATAACCCTTTTATGAATAGATGTTCAGTCTTTATATACTGAACAATAGGTAATTTAATATAGATTTTATTGAATAGAAACTTTAGATAATTTATACAACCAAATACTTGTACACTTTTTTGTAAACCATTGTATAGTGTTTGAATCTATCTGTTAAAAATAATACCTACATTTTTTGCCTTCATGATATTTGAAGTTCAAAAGGAAATAGCACTTCCAAAAACCAGAAATCAAATGAGGTGTGCTTATTTCTAAATGCTTCCAATCTACTTACTCAGTAAGCAAGGGGTTAATATTATCTTACCATGGAATGACCAATGAGGACAACTGAAGATGGAACAATTTTAGAATACCGATGGTTTCTATACAAGCTTAGTACTTTGGAAATACAAGCAGCAGCAAATTCTGTCTGACTCTGAAGAACACCTCCATACAATCCAGAGAGTTCTTCATTAAAATTGACTAAAATTAAAAAGTAACAATTAAGTTATGGTCTAAATATTTATGGAAGAGATATTGATCTTGTAAGCAATATTTATCATTGTGGAGATTTTTGTGGTAGAGATCATAAGCATATTACTTACTTGTAAAGTAATCAAAGTGATATTCATAGCCATTTGATATTGCTTTTCTCAGAGCTACTGATGCTATAGATCGAGCTTGCATGTGGCTACCAGAATTCCCAGGCAAAAATAGGACAGGGATGCCATCAAACCTATAAAAAGGTGAACCATCAATATAATAATAAAATTGAACTCCAAAAACTCATTCTCCTTCTGAGCTTACTCTATGAAAAAAAGAAATGATTTCACTTATGTCTGTGTTTGTTTTACATTACAGGGGTTTATATGAAAATTGAGTATAACCAAAATATCATACCACATTTTTCTAGCTTTTTCTGTAAATCTTCCTTCACTGTAAGCATATAGACCATATTGTGGATATTGTTTATTTTCAGGGAGTGATATCCTCTGAAATTAATATATTTAATTATTTAAAACATAATAAAAGAGGAATTACAATTAAATAAAATTTATCCATATTCAAATAGATAATATTTATTCAATAGGTAACAATTTTGTTATTAAACACTCTAAACACGATATTTATTATTCGAGTAAACAATAACTTACCACAAATTGAGGATATTCAAACATATAGGTCATGGCACAATAATTATTTCGGTCACTGAAATTCATATTAAAAATACCCAAAAAGTAAAGGGCGACAAATATTAATGAAAGTAATTGAAAAACAGAAGTACCGAGGAATTTTAAATTATTCATTGTTTTTATTATAACAATATAATACTTTTATAATTTATAACACGTAATAAGGCAGTGAATCAATTTAATACTTGTATACATTAGGAATGTAGGTATGAACTATTTATATTTTTTTATTTCAAATACAACTCGGGCGAATCAACACGACCACAGGTTGCACAAGGCCAACGAATATGTAATAGTGATCAATTAGTGATAACTGATTAGTGACACCACAGGGCAAAGAAAACTACAAAGAGGATGTAAAATATAAATAGTACATCCTATATATTAACTCTTACTCTTAAAATAATGATACTATAGAAGTAGTCTTCGCGTGCCCCTTTTGGATACCAATAGTTTTGACAGAAGTAGTTTTAGGTGTTGTCATATTATTATTATTAAAATTACCCCTAACGGAATTACATCTTACGACACAAAGTCACATACTCAACAGATGATTGGGAAAGTAAATACAAAGCATTTACTGATAATTATATTTATTTTTAAAGGACTATAACATAACGAAAAATAAGTAATATTATGAATTTATGAAATTTCTTTATTAATTTAAGTACAATATGTACTCTTATGAAAGTCAAGTTTGATGCCATATTGGTTCAAGAGACTACTAGGAGATTACAAAATCATTTCAATAATACACTAGCCTTCAAAAGTAAGTATCACACTTTTAAAATTGGGATAACGTTTTAAGTTCACAAGATATACTTTCGAAATAAAAAGGACTCCAAAGAGAATTTAATTTTGTACATAAAAATTTTATAGTCGTTTACCTTCTTTTAAGAATTGGCTGAAAAAAAACTTCAAAAACAAAACCATTCCTTTTTCAAAGTGGACGTTTCCGAATTACAATTTTACCATTCACATTTTTCTTTCTGTTTTAAATTTTTTTCAAGATCGATGGGTCTTATGGTATATACGTAGACATTAACAAACAGATAACATTAAAACATTCATTTAAATTAGCACCTACCTTGGTGGCAGTAATGTCCAAAGTCTATTTATTGTATACCCTTATAAGAAGCTCATTGTTACAGAACACTTTGTCATTGAGTGGCGTTGTATTCCAAGGGCTGTCAAAACAACTGAACGACAACTCTGCCTAATGGACGCGTAGGGTGTGTTTTACTTCAGACAATTATTAGAGTGATTGTTGTTTATTGGACGTCAATGACAAAATATAATAAAAACTTAAACTTAGAGTGCCGCCGGCAGCGGTGCCAGGGCTGCAGATAAAGCTATCACTGTGTGTCTTTGTGCCAACCACCTAGCAAGAACCGCATGCGCATAGTTATCATGCCCTTTTTTTATTATCAATAATAGAAACACGTCCAAAGGTCGTTCTAATTTCCTTACTCCATAGGCACATAAGTGAATTTGCCAGAAACTGTCATAACCATAATGTTAACACCAGGAAAAGACATAAACTGATGATGCCTACTACTCGGCTAAGTCGAGTAAGTAAGTCTTTTGTGGGGCGATCTATATGCTTTTACAACAAGATCCCAGAAAATGTTCAAAACAAAAGTATTACGTTATTCAAAAGAATTGTTAAAAAACGTTTGTGTGGTAAAGGTTACTATAACATAAATGACTTTCTTAATGATACCACAGATTGGGAATGGAGCGACCGCCCTCAGGCTATTAAATAATAAGTTTAATTGTACAATGTTACTTTGTAAATGTTACTTTAATTGTAAAACATATTTTTGATGGAAAAAAAAGCCTGCTGAGTTTGTTGCGCTCATTCTTCTCAGGCCTGAGGCATTCATTTTGGAATGGGTGGTAGATTTTTTGACTTTCAATAAGTGATTTCACATCCTATTTTGAATAAAAATATTTAAATTTGAATTTGAATACAAATGCTGTTGTATATAAATACTAATAATATAAACCTGCTGCATGCTATTTTAATAAAGTTGACAAAAAAAACATAATTCATTAACCCTATAACATGGGTAAAACTATGGCACTATGTTATGGCAACATTCTCATTGTCACTGTTTTATGTTTGTTTATTTTGATTACGATAAATTTACGATCAGATGCTAACATAAAATGTAAGAAAACGAACTTAACCGTAAAATAATGAATAATAATCTACAGCTGGTGTTCAGTGTGCTAGGTCGCTACTAAAAGGACGACGGAGGGGTGAGGAACGCGGAGATGGAGAATGGTCGCTTTTCGACTCAGGTTAGTAGAGTTGGTTGACCGGTGGGTATTTAAGGTGCTACCTATAGTATACCCAGTGCATATCGGAACATACCTTTAGTTTTTACTAGACAGCTTGAGATGATAGGTACAAGCCGAGCGAATTAACATGACACCTCACTCGACGATGATGGTCGCGTCGCGAGGGCAGTAGCGACAGCAGAGTTGGGTTAATGTAATATTAGCACATATTATGTTAATCTACATAGATTTTTTCTTGTTTATGGATCGATTACTGGGTGATCACAAATTTTCTTTAGCCAAGTCTCTAACTAGCTACAACGTGTTGAATATAAAATATAAAAAAGTGCGTAACTATTTGCCAGCAATGGTGACGACCTTTTTTATGGTAATGAACTATTAATTTTTAAGAACATTAACAATCAGCATTTTAAAAATTCGTAACATTATATTGTTACGTACCTTGAAATTTTCGACTTTACGCCTGGTATTGAAACATCAAACGTCCCATAAGTCAAAAACTATTGAAAAACCGGTCCATTAAATGGGCCATAAATCGTAAAGGGTAGTTGTAACACTTACAAATACGTTTACGAGAAATAAATATGCGAAATTTTATTTTCTAGAATCTAGTTTTTATAACTTTTGCCCTACAGTAAGTAAGTACTTAGTACCTAAAGTTATAAAAACCATTATTCTTGACTATTGCACACATATTTCGTTTACTTTTATTTGCGTCTATAAAAATAAGCTATTATTGTTGTGAAACGTGTGAAATATTCACTATTTATTCAACATCAGTGACAATTTTAAGTTAAATCGAAGGAAATATGGTGCGATGTTGTGTTTTACGATGTAAAAGTGATGGTGATAGAATACTTGTGTTATATTATGTCTATATATATAGGATATTATCTGTTTCCTTCTGCCGTGGAGTATCCGGCAGAGTAGAAGAGACCTCCCTCACTTTTACCGAGGCGTCGTAAAAGCCGACTAAGGTATTTTGACGTCCGTAATATCATCAAGCTTTTGACGTCTCCGATCTTAGAGAAGGAAAACTTGAAATAAACCCGGTATTCTGTCCCGCCGCTTAGGGGCTGGCTGTCAAACCCCAAAGACATCATGCAGCCTAACAAACAATTACCGTCGGGAACATGGCTGTAGGAAAAAATACTGTAACTGTACCCCAGGGGGGTACCGGCAGATCCGGAGAATCCCCTCCTCTTCCTGTATCTGCAGGACGACACTGCTCCTCATATTCTGGGGGGAGCAACCTTACAGCTGTAGGCGGCGACGATATTCGCCATACGCTTAAGTCTAAATTGTTCTCGCCGGGGCGGAAAGTGGGCATCGGAATGCCTTTTTTTCGACGTTGAATGTTAGAGGAGGAATGAATGAGAAACTGGATGAAATTTTCGAGTTAATGAATGAAAGAAAATTAGATGTGCTGTGTGTGAATGAGACAAAATGTAAGGGGAAAGAGATACTGACGCGCGGCCCGTTCACAGAAATATGGTCGGGAGTTCCAGATGAAGAACATGGCAGTAATGGCGTCGGTATACTTCTTTCAGAGCGAATGTCAGAATGCATGCGAGAGTATGAGTGCGTAAGTCCCCGCCTTATCTGGGTCCGATTGAAAGTAGGTCTGACACCTCTATTTTTGGTAGGTGTATACGCTCCGGACTCTTCCCATAGTAAGGCGGTAAGACAAGAATTTTGGGAACAAACGAGAGAGGTTTTGTTATTGCGTAAGTTGAATGAACGTATTGTCATGCTTGGAGATTTCAATGCAAGGGTTGAAGTGAAGCGTGATGGTTATGAAAATGTGAATGACAACGGCGTTTACTTGTTAGATATATGTGTGGAGATGGGTCTGTCTGTGATGAATACGTGGTTTCAGCATAAGATGATACATATGTACACGTGGCAAAAGAAGGAAGGCAATGTTGTGTTAAGGAGTATGATAGATCTTGTGATAGTCGATGAAAGAATGAAAATTAAAGTAGTGGATACTAGAGCCTATCGTGGACCAGATGTCGCCACAGATCACTATTTGGTAATTAGCAGAATAAGTGGTTTGTTTAAACGCTGGCGGCACAGATCAAAAGGGTCAATTACTGAATTAGAACGTATAAAACAAAGACTTTCCAGATTGAAAGATCAGCGAGTAAAAGAGATGTATAAAAAGCAATTATGAATATGATTAATGAGGAAAGTGTGAATGATGTATGGTCGGTATTTAAAAACAACATTATTAAATGTGCTGAAAATGTATGCGGTGTGAGTAAAAGAAGGCGCAAGAAATGCCAGAATGCCGACTGGTGGGATGATGAAACTAGAAGAATGGTTGAGGAAAAGAAAAAAGCATGGCTGGATGTCTTGGCAATAGAAGCAACAAATAGAGCGAGTGGCGGTATGAATGAATATAATGTTAAAGAAATCAAGGACAAATATAGATGCGTGAAAGCGTAAGTTAAAGAATGTATAGAGAAAAAAAGGAATGAGAAAAAGGTGAAATATAAGGAACAATTCGGCGCAAGTTTTCGAGATAATATAAAACTGTTTTGGAAACTCGTGAAAGAAGCGCGGGGAAAAAATATAAATTCATCTATGAAAATGATTAGGAATGAACGAGGTGAGGTCATACATGAAGAAAGTATGATAGTGCTGGAAGAATTATTTTGAGAGCTTATACGAGAAAGATGTAAGTGAAAAAGAGCAAGAAGAGATAATAGATATGTTTGTGGACCCGAGTGATGAAATTAGTTTTGATGAAATTATGAAAGCGTTAGGAGGTATGAGGTCAGGAAAGTCTGCTGGGTATGATCGAGTGACGACTGAAATGTTGAAGGCTGGCGATGGACTAATAGTGAGCCTGCTGCATCGCCTTTTTAATTTATGTTGGAAACAGGGCCAAGTTCCAGACGATTGGACGAAGGCAGTGATTGTCCCAATTTATAAAGGCAAAGGCTCGCATCAGAAATGTCAAAATTATCGCGGGATCAGCCTTCTTAGTGTTGTTGGAAAAGTGTATGCCAGAATATTGATTGAAAGAGTAATGAATGTGACTAATGACAAGGTATGGGATGTGCAAGCGGGTTTTCGGAAGGGAATGGGATGTACGGATCAAGTCTTTTCCTTACGCTGCATCACTGAAAAATGTCTGGCAAAAAACCAGAAAGTATATTGCGCGTTCATAGACTTGGAAAAGGCTATCACTGTATAGAATAGAAAGGAATTATGGAAGGTCTTATCTATGTATGGGGTGGACAATTTTCTGATAAGGGCTCTGAAATCTCTGTACAGGGATTCTCAAGCCTGTGTTAGTGTTAATGGTGGCTATACGGGCTGGTTTGATATCTCCAAAGGTGTCAGACAGGGTTGTGTAGCGTCGCCTTTGTTGTTCAACCTATTCATGGATGGATGCATGAATGATGTGAGAGAAATGCAATGTGGAATCAATATGGAAGGGTTGTGTGTTAAGTGCCTCTTGTACGCCGATGATCAAGTCATTTTTCATCATCGGTAAATGAGTTGCAACAAATGATGAACCGCTTGAACGGGATTAAAAGAGAGAGGTTTGAAAGTAAATGCAAGAAAGACGAAAGTGATGGTATTTGAGAAGGATGAAAGGTTGACTGAGTGTACTATCACGATTGAAGATGAAAGGGTAGAACAAGTTACAGAATTCGTATATTTGGGTAGCATGTTTACAAGAGACGGAAGATATGAAGGTGACATTGAAAGGGGAGTGACTGCGGGAAATTGTGTGAATGGAGCGCTGCATGCCTTTATAAACGGTCAGACTGTGCCAATAGAAGCGCGAATGGCTGTACATAATGGAGTGCTTGTCGCCACGTTAATGTATGGAAGTGAGAGTTGGGTATGGCAGAAGAAGAATAAAAGCAGAATTAACGCAGTTGAGATGCGATCACTGCGTAGTATGTGTGGGGTAAGACTGACTGATAGAATTCCGAATGCGGTAATACGAGCGCGCTGTGGTTTGAAAGAAGATGTTGTGACAAGGACTGAAAAAGGAATGCTTAAATGGTTTGGACACGTGGAGCGAATGGGTGTAGAAAGAATGACGCATCAAATATATAAGGCAAGTGTGTGTGGGCAAGTGTGTCGCGGGAGACCTCGTAGAACATTCGTCGATCAAATTGGGGACGTTTTGAGAAAAGGAGAGGTCCGAAGCACCCGCAACCGGCGAGCATGTATGAAAAGAGTTATGAATGTAGAGAAAGCGCCGAGAATGTATAGGAAGCGCGTGAGGTTTGTAAGGATTGAAGCAAATGGCATTCTATTGTCTCTGCCAACCCCGACGGGAACAAGGCGTGAGTATGTGTGTGTGTGTATTATCTGTCTCATGTTGGCCACGCATGCTATTTAAGAAAGAAGCGTTTCACTCGATTGCATGAAACGTACAGTCATTGATAGATTGGTTTTGTAGATGGCGGCTAGAATCGTGTAAAAAATCCGTTTTTTAGATATCCAAAATCCACTACGTTATAAGCAACTGTTTGATTTCAAATTTAGCCGGATTATACCTCGTCGCCATCTTATAACGCGTTTTCACGTTTTATACTATAACTAGCGGAATGCTATGACGGCCGTTTTGACATATTATAATCGTGATGTGAAATGTAAATTTATTCTCAAAAAAAATATAATCAAATCTATTACTTTTTGTTGCAAGTAGTACCTGATTAAAAAGGTTTAATAAAACAAAAACAAAAATATAAATATTTACTTATAATATTTGAACGAACTGAATATTGGGATGAAAATGAATATACATAGGTACTTTATATGCACATAAGAAACATATTAATTCAAAAGGAGACCAAAAAAATGTGTAACAAAAGGCCAGATTTAATCAGATTCATTCTATCATCATCTACATTAATTATAAGTTCGTTTTCTAAAATATTATCTATTTTCATATCTCTTTCATAATCTTCCCTTATTAATTTAACAGTTCTATTCACAACCTTTTCGAAGTCTCCTTTAGTCACATGTTCACAAGCTTCTTCTAATACTTTTAGCATTTTTGTTGTGGTAAATGGGGGTTCTGTTTTGCGTCTTGCAGCATATCCCTTAATTTGAGCCCACATCAACTCAATTGCATTATATTCACAGTGGTAAGGCGGTAACCGTATAATTCTGTGCCCATGTTCTAACGCTACTTCGTCAATGACGTATCGGATCTTGGTTGTTTTGTTTTCTTAAAAGACGTACTAATTCCGCTTTTAACATGTTTATGTTTGCATCTAACTACGCCATTTTTTTGAAGCCATGCGACGATGTCAGCTTTCTTTTGGGATTGGGCAGGTGGCTTGTCAATTTGCATCGAGTGGTATGGGGCATTGTCCATAATTATAATAGATAATTCAGGGAGGCTACACAACATTGAGGTAAACCATTCAGTAAACTTTTCTCCATTCATTTCTTCATGATAGTCTCCAGTTGTTTTTGATGCAAAAGCCATAAGAGAACCTTGGACAAACCCGTTGATGGTTTCGGCGTGACAAATTATAAGTCGCGATTCTTTCCAACAGGAACTTTGGACGTAGATGCTGCAGTGTCATCGGTCCAAGAACAGTTTACAGTATGGTTAGCATTAACCCATGTTTCATCAAAAAAAAGAGTGTGTGTACGAATGTACACGCGTTAGAAGTTATACTTCTTTGGCGTATGGAAAAATAAATCAAATTTTAACAAATAGTTAAGATCAAAGATCGTATAAACACTCAGCATTTAAGGTAATAAACAAGTATAGATTTTTTTTATTTATACATAAAATTTCTTAATATACCAGAAATAAAACAAAACGAAAAAAAAAATTTGATAATAATGTAATAATTTTTAATTAACGATGTAAATAAATTATACATACCGACAATTAACCTCTAATCTATAAATACACTCAAAACAGTTTATTCAAATCAGTTTTATCACTAATATTCAATATATATAGATATACAAATAAATTATAAGTAAATACTATCACCGTCGTATATGAAATTGATTTAATAAAAACATCAAAATAATATTTATTTATTCACACTGTTTAATTGTACTGTTACGAAACACGTGTTCTAAATATAAAAATACTAGAACATACAACTTGAACATAGTTATCGATTTTCATGCCACCTAGAACTAACTTCACGAAGTAGAATTCAGGTGTCGGTGTAGGCGCGCATCGTAAAAATTCACTCTCATCATTTTTCTCCATCGCGCCAAAAGAAGTTTAACTTCAAAAACACAACATTTTGCCAATAATTTTCAATTTCTTACACTTGCCGTAAAAAACTATATCTTGCCATCACGATATCAAATCTTTCCATATTTTGCGTTTGTAACATTGTTTGTATCGAAATCCAACGGTCTTTAAAATCTTCGTTAAAGAACTTTCCCCACCGAAGAATAATCCAGCTGCCTTCAGTTATTGTACTAACTTTTTTCTTGTTGGATACTCCTTCCGTAAATAGTAGCCGTACACATGTCTTCGGATGGCATCGGCATCAAAGCTATCAATGGCTACGGCTGGTTTTGCTCGTTTTCTCTTTATGTGTGAAATTTATTTATTTCTGTGCCAGTCTCGCCTTTTTTTTCTTTAGTTATTCGTCTAACAGTTCGTTGTCCAATATTAAGCGCATCAGCTACGCGTTCAACCACTGACGTTATAGGTAAGATTTGCCCTCCATTTTGAGACTCACGATCAAAATAGTTACAAAAGCGTATAACGAACTCACGTGGCTGCCTGTTTAGAACAGTTCTCTGCGTACGTTCGGCCATATCGACGAAATCCTCAACAAAAGGCGTAAACGGAGTCCAAATTAACGAGCAAGGGTCAACGGTAATGCAGTATCAATAATCAATATCCGAAATCCAAAGCCAGGTCAAAACTATATCACGATCGCAGTGCACTCACAAGCCGGAGGTTGTAGTTGTGCTGGCTAGCGATCCTATATGACGGACGTATTAGAGTTCTTTTTTAAAAATTTTGAATTTCGAAAAACAAATGCCGTGTTTTGTGGTAAATAAGTACACCAATAATTAGAATCTTATAAAAATGATGTGGTGTCGTGGGACACCAGGTAGGAACGAAGTTCCTTCGGCTAATGTAGAATCGACATAAATTGCAAAAAAAAAAAAAACGTGCTCAATTAGGTATTATACACTACTCGCTTGTGTATGCGACTGTCGCGCCTGCGCACGTCTCATTTAATGGTTTTATTCCACGCACTTTTTTCCACGGATTTTTTCTTACGGTTTTACCATCACATTTTTTTCAGTTCGGTCGCGTAGCAAAATCCCTATCCCCTCCAAGCCTGCCGTAAGGATCTTCGTTCCAAAAATAAAATATAAATGTTCGCGGGACCCTAATATAGTTTAGAAATCAATGTAATATACATTTTGTGTCCTAAAATTACACATACGTTAAATTTTTATGACTAACTGCACGTCACTATTGACAATAAAGAACAGTAATTTGCTCCTTCAATGTAATTATTGAAACGAAGTTCCTTACAGCGGGCTTGGAGGGGATAGGGATTTTGCTGCGCGACCGAACTGAAAAAATGTGATAGTAAAACCGTAAGAAAAAATCCGTACAATACCTAATTGAGCACGATTTTTTTTTGCAATTTGTTCCTACCTGGTGTCCCACGACACCACATCATTTTTTACGAAACTTCATGAGTGGACAAACGTCAAAACAGCCATCATAGCGTGTCGTACGTAGACGGTAGAATGACAGTTGACGGACTTTTAATAAAATATAAAGAAACAAGCGGCTCCAGTTGCGCGGACGTTTCAATGGCTAATTAGTTTTAATTATATTATAAAATCAAAGGCTCACCCCGCTCAAATAACTTAATCAAAGATATAGTATGTACCATTCTTTACCATAATAATTATATCTTAAATAAAGAGAAAATTCTTGAGTGTAATTCAGAAAGTCTTACTTTGTACCTATAAGAATTGGAACATTCCGGATATGGATTCGAATAATTTAGTGCTTTTAACAATTATTACAATTTTCGGCTCTTTGTTGTTGAGAGTCCTTTATATTTTAATTAAAATATACGCTCAGCAGAATAAACTTAATGGCGAAAAGAAATCATTAAAAGTTATACTTTGCATTGGATCCGGAGGACACACTACCGAGCTATTAAAAATTGTAACTAAAATGAATTTAACCAAATACAGCCCAAGGCTTTACATGATGGCTGACTCTGACAATAATAGCGAAGCTAAAATTAACTCCGCTGAAAAGGATACAAAGGACTATCAAATCTGCAAGATTCCCAGAAGTAGAAATGTACATCAGCCATATATGACATCCATTTTCAGCACTCTCCATGCTGTTTTGTACTGTGTTCCACCAATATTAAGATTTAGACCAGATGTTATAATTTGCAATGGCCCTGGAACATGCATTCCAATTTGTTTTGTTGTGTTTTTAATGAGATGTTCTTACATTCTAGATTGCAGAATAGTGTTTATTGAAAGTCTTTGTAGGGTAAGAACTTTATCATTATCTGGGAAGATACTACAATTTATAGCCGATATTTTTGTAGTGCAGTGGCCACAACTTCATAGGGTGTCTTGGAGAACTATGTATTTTGGTAGACTTACTTAAGCTGGATTATAAAAAATAAAGATAAATCGAATTATTCTAGTATTTATTTAAAATATAGGCAGATAAACTACAATAATAAAATTACAAAAGATCTCAAATTAGGTAATGTAATTTTAAACTGACTCCTTGTACAGGAAAGTATAGAGGATAATTCTTTTTTTAAATTTTAAGTAGTCCATGAGGGAGTACAACAAGAATTTAACATGAAAAAGTTGCTAGCATTATATAATTGTCAAAAACAAGTTAAAATAGTTATTGTTATCAACCTAAGGTTGACAATTATTGTCAAGTATCATATTAATTGCAATTAAAATGCAACAATAGAGTACTACCACAGTTTATATTTTAAAATCAAATAAAAAAGCTGAGATGGGTTTTTACTTACTTTATATTTGATAAAACTAGATATAAATAAAATACATTCATTAAATATACATACTTGATGTATTTTTTTTACTGGAAGTAACATTATTCAGATCAACATTATAATATACAATAACTATAGTATGAATCTATTATACATTTCAACAATGTGTAAAATTTGATTCAGTCTTCACAACATTAAGTTGTAGTAAACTTCCTATCATTAGATGGCAAATAACCACTGATATAAAATTAATAACCAAAAACAAACAAGTAACTATTTATAATTAAATGTTGCAAACCATAAGTTACACATTAATGAACACAAATGTAAAAACACTGCTGATTAGTACCAAACAATAGAATTATTTTTATTAATTAATACCTTCTTGTGAGATAAAAAATAATTAAGTACATATTTTGCTCAATTAATTTTAAGTAATTTTACCTTACCATAAATGAAATACAGGAGAATAATACAACACTGGCATAAGCCCATCACCAAAAAAAAATGCTGTTGATATCATATACAGATAATGCAAGGCACTTACACACGATGAATATTGTGCAGTTTTATAAAAAAAAGATAACATTGATACCTTGAGATGAATTCTAAAACAATTGTCAAAATGATCTTAAAATTCTAAATTTTTAACTAGCCTACTATGATAGCCAAAAAGTGCATATGTTATTAATTAAATTAATAAGTAGAAGAACAAAATATCATTAAATATTAGTCATTTTATAATATTTGAAATAATAACACATTTTCTGAAAAAAAAATTAAGGGCAGATTAGTTGTATATTATTTTTTTTATAAAAAATGGGAATGCAAGTAGAAAATTTCTAAATTTTCTTTGAGTTTTATTAATTTTGAAAAATAATTTGTTCAATTATGAAGAAATGTACATACTATAAAAATATTATGTTTGCCCTTTTTATGGCTTACTTACAAAATGACTACTAAATTCTATACAACTTGTTATCCATGGCCATTTATTATCAACTTTAAGAAACCTTAATACTTTATATTAATTATTATGTACTCTAGGACCTAGGCACTGTATAATAAATACCATCAAGACAAAAAGTTTAGGCACATTTAGAATACTATGATAAGTTCAACTTCTGAATAGAATAAGTACAAATCTTAAATATTAAGTAAATTCTTATATCTAAAACAATCCCTATGGTTTAATACCATCATGAGAATTTGTTTGGACACCAGTTTCTGGTTTGCCGTCCTCATTTTTATTGATTTGAAATTTTTCATCGTCAATCAGATACATAGCTTCCTCATATGTAGGAGGGGGGAGTTCGGAACTTGATGATTGAGGTTTACTTGTGGCAGCATTGGTAATAAGTGCTTCATATGAGGGAGGAAGTGTTGCACTTGAAGCAGTTCGAGGAACCTGGCCACTATATGCTTGGTCAGCTTGTGCACTTGCCATGTCCTAGAAAATATAATATTAAATTAAACAAAAAAAAACATAAATGACATCAACTTAAGAGTATCACATTTTAAATTATAAACTCATTATTTTTAATAATTAAGATAAGCAAAAAGTTGAAGAATGGCTTAGCTGTACAATTTTTTATTTAAATAAAAAAATATAACAATCTTTTGAATGTGTCACAATTCACACAGATAATATTAATAAGTAATAACCTTGAAATAATCAACATCCACTCTTTCAACAAAACAGGTTGGCTGACCAAATGACTAAATTAAATATAGTCTTGATGACAAGTCATTTATTTTTGTTTTTATCTATTTACATATAAACAAAATTGAATTGAATATTTTCTGATTTCTCAACTCCTAAATGGCTGAATGATGATTATTTCTTATATATATTATTATAGCTCTTACTTACTATTATAACTACATGTGTACTGTTCTACTAATGAATTTCTATTTATGTGTGTGTTTTTCTTATAAGATAAATAAATAAAGCAATCCACAGTGTCTTTCACTGGAAGAAAACTGAGTAAAATAATATAATTTCGGCTAATTATGTTTGGGTCACCAGATGGAAAGGGATCACTGCCAAACACAGAATGATATGAAGATATCTGGCCTTTTTGGTGCTTTAAAAATCATTTTCCCTATGACTAAAATCCATTGACAGATCTTTTTCCAGGCTCAACTTTTTTCACATAATCAATACTTTTGTACATAATGGAATTTTATACTATGAGCCTCAAAAAATCCATTACTAGGATATTGTTAGACTGAGTGATAAAAACTTATTTGGGATACCCTAAATTATGAATTTTCTGCAATATTAAAAAACATTGTGCAAGATAACTTGCAAATAAATATATAATTAGCTAAAGTGCATACTATTACAATTATTTACTGACTATGTTATTTAAAAGAAAAACATTATATTTTTAATACATACTGAATCATGGCAGTACATCCTGTATTACGCACCTTACCCCTGATTCAGTGTCTTTTGGAGAGCTCAATGACTTGATCAGTTTATTTAAATTTAGATTGAGGTTGGACTGCTTGTCAGTCATGGCATGTACCTATCAAATCTTCAATAAAATATTCTGTTTAAACATTTGAATGGTTATTATGATCAGTTAAAAATAATAATCGGAAGTTATTTTAGTTATCGGCGGTTGGTATATTAGCGTGGTAGTAAAACATAGACTTTAACTAAAAATAAATTGGTTGGTTATTTCATCCTACAATCTCAGTACTTAAAATACTAGTGAAAGCAGTCTTATAAATAAATGGCCAGTAAAAATGATGGAATGGGCAGTTACATAAATATTTGAAACCAAATAACAACCGATTGAAAAGCGAGGTAAATTTTCGTTAAATAGGGCGGAGCTTAGGCGCGCTGGCGAAAGCGACCAATCACAAGGTTTGGCCGCTTGTTGATGTCTCGAATTCGTAGCGTGCCGCGACAACGGCCCGCAAGTGCCATAAACGAATCGTCCCTCGTTCACTAGTAGGTCCCAAAACAAATTTAAACTGTTAATCACAACGCACCAGCCAAGCGAGACTTGCCGCGGCAGCGGCCGGCGAGTGCCAGAACCGAATCGGCCCTTGTTCACTACAGCCGAACTTTATATATATATTAGTAGCTGAGCCGACAGACGTTGTTCTGTCAATAAACGGTTCGAGAGATATGGTAAATGCGTGGGTGAGATCGTGACACGACAAACTATATATGTAAACCTTCCTTGAGCTTCAACGAATCTATTACAAAAGATTTAATTGAGATCGGTCGAATAGTTTAAGAGTTATTAGGGAACATACAAAATATACTTACATTCTCTTTTATATATATAGATACATAATATTGAGAAGGGGAAACTGTAAAAACATTGATTTCTTACGAAATTCTCCAATGGATGTTTGGAACTCATTCAATAATATCCATGGTTAATGGAAATGGGTTAAAGGGGATATAAACATGGAAATGTTTTATTAAGTTACCCATGTCATATCGATGTGGAAATACCAAAATTAATTTCTTTCCACTTTTTGATCATCTGCAAGATTGCTATTTAAACGAAATCTTTGAGAGCAAAGTGAACAATAAAAAATATGAGTTTAATGTAACAAGAGTGACTAATAATTCATTGTCAAACATTTGCTGCAGATAAGCTATTTGGGTTAAGGTTAATAATTTATTTAGGTACACTAAAGAGACCACTTTGTTTGCACTTTATACATTTTAGCAAATGTATATATGGTACAAATACAACTTGTATTACAATATCTATATTGATTTAAAGAAAGTAATGTAGGTAGATACTATAGCTAAAAAGGATTGGGTGGTTTTATGAAACCATGGTAAAAGTGAAACTTATTTTCACATTATAGACATTCAACTAAACATTTTTGGAATAATATTTCATTAAGGGTATAAAAATAGCTTTATCAATCTTAATTTTATACTTGGAAAATTGGAATAATAATGGGAAATAATAAAAGTAGACTAAGTCACCAACTAAATGAGTAATAGTCTATACACTACACGGTCAGCTGCTGCGAACTATAGGCGCCGCCCGACCGTCACGCGACATGCAACACACAGACGAAAAAGTTTGAGACGATGCAATAAATGCACTTTAAAAATACTATAACAATTCAACTCCTTTGTGTGAGTGTTTAATATTTTCAGTGGGACTGATTACTGCAAAGGTTGCGATATGTCGGGTAAATCAATAACAATAAAAATGTAACTTTATCGCAAAAACCTTACGTAAAATTACATTATAATTACACGCCTTTTAAGCCTTTAAGAAGTATTTTATTTTAATAAATCTGTAACTCGCGTTAGCCAAAGATAATACTAAAATTCATGTGTAGTAAGATGTGAATACATGTCTTTTCGCCAAAAATTCTCACCATAAAGTGACAATACAGTAGACCGTCAATGCTTAATAAGAAGGGAAATGTTATTTGTATTGAATTAAGGTCGATATTAGGATGTGCTTTGTAAGTTACATTGTCATGCGCATAACGTGATTTACGTGATTGGTTCTCACTTCTCAGCATGACATAATTACGGTAATTGGTTCTCACCCTAGACATAATATCACATAATGTCAATGTTTGTCAGATACGTGGACGATGTATGCGTTACACATGAGGGGATCAGTCATATTATAACAAATTGATTTTTGGACTATATATGTATGGATACGCAAAACAACCTAAATCATTTATCAGTTTGTGAAAATATAGTTCTTTTGTTGCAAACAAAACCGGACATGTATCTAATTATTTGTAATTGTCTCTAGAAATTGACAATTTTTGTCTAGTATAAGTTGCAAAGCCAACACAACTATATTATCAAAATATTTTTTCTGCACATTATTAGTTTGACAGTTAAGAGTATTTTGAAACCTAAATCATTGTATGGCATTGTCTCGTAAATTAGCCATAAAGAGGAGTTTTTGCAATTGGGGATAGGAAAGTCTTCAAGAGGAATGCAGTTCCCTGTAAACTTTAAACTAAGTTTCAAGTTTTGCAGCGTTTTTCTATGAATGAATCCCTTTGTACTGCATTGGATTATTGTTGCAACGTCCGTGGTTACATATTACGCCGATAAAAGTTCCAAGTGATCATGGCTAAACATGTAGGATAGAAACCAGAAAAGTTTTCTTTCTACAACCAGATCGTCAAAAGAGTTTGTATACATGTATTCTGTTTCCATACAGCAGATTTCAAAAACCCAGTTTTAACCACTTGTTTTTCAGTAGTCGAACGAATTATGATTTTGTGTCTAGGCATTAGAACATACACATTTTTATATAACATACACATATTTATATTATTTATATATTGAGTTGAAAAGTATAAAAAAGAAATCACACACAAACAAAAAAGACTACACAACACCGTCCCACTAGAAGGCAAAATTAAAAATTAAGTCGGTTTGTAACTTAATGAAATATTTAGGTGTATATTAAAATATGTTTTATTGTATTTTTCAGTAATTAGTATACTTAAACGTGAAAAGTGATTCCACTACCCTTGGGGTGATGATCCGTATGATTCCTACACATCTTAACAACGCATGCAGGCATTTTTAATTGAAAAATCCTTGTTTAGTTTGTTCTAAAAATCTCGCTTGACAGGGATTCAATCGCGCTTACTCTTATAACCAAAGTGATCCACGTACCGGGACAGTTTGTAAGCCCAGCCCACTAAGGGATAGTTTTAGTTGCTTTTAATCCTTCATTCGACGTTCATTGCTAAATTACAATGTGTTTTAAAGTCCAAGCTCCACTGGAATATGTTTGAAAATGCACCTCACGTGATTTACAAATGACGGTTATCGGGAAAGGCGATATTACAATTTCAGCTTACTCCTCGAAATGATAAATGTATTTTTCAATTCCGTAAACGAGATCACGAATGGTGTATTACCTATATTCTTCCAAGCTCGGAGATATTCTCTTACTATATACAAATAGACTTCTTATTCTTCTTTTATTATAACTAGCTGACCCGGCAGACTTCATACTGCCTCAATCGATAAATAAAAGACCTAAACTTTTGTATAAAACAAACTTGAAGTAAACAAAAGGAATCCTTTTTTTATTAAAACAAATAAAAAAAATGCTCGGTATGAATCAAATTTTATTATTATTTTCGATTAATGACACATGAATTAACACATGATGTTGCTCACTTACAAAATAGAGTTTTCCTAAAATACTGGCTGTTTATAAGGTTTCAATTTGATA
The DNA here is from genome assembly GCF_905404315.1 of Leptidea sinapis. Taxonomy (NCBI): domain Eukaryota; kingdom Metazoa; phylum Arthropoda; class Insecta; order Lepidoptera; family Pieridae; genus Leptidea; species Leptidea sinapis. Next base: position 27,448,487 of record NC_066312.1, on the reverse strand, counting down.
TTGACAGACACACAGTTGTGATACAGTTTGTTAATCAATTTAAAGCTTTCTGGTAAACTATATTGTTTCTATTGTTTTGTGGTGCGGTTAGGTGGGAGGGAGGCTCCTTCGCACAGGAAGCCGGCTAGATTATGGGTACCACAACGGCGCCTATTTCTGCCGTGAAGCAGTAATGTGTAAGCATTACTGTGTTTCGGTCTGAAGGGCGCCGTAGCTAGTGAAATTACTGGGCAAATGAGGCTTAACATCTTATGTCTCAAGGTGACGAGCTCAGAATTTTTGGGGTAAAAAAAAAAAGGTTCAGAAATTTGAGTTTTTGACAAACCTTAAGATTTATCAATCTTCATGTTATAGTTTGTTGTCAAATAATATTGTTTGCGTTCAGAAATCTAATTTGTGGCAAAACTTAAGATTTATCAATCTACATAAAATTAATGTGATAGATAGTTAACAACTGTAGTTAATCTACCTACTATAGTTACCCAAAATTAAGTTTATTTTTTACGGAAGTAAAAATCTCAGGAGTGAGAAAGTTAGAAAGATATAAAAATTCTAATTAGTTATTCACTTTAAACTATTATTTTAATTTGATTTCTGAACGACGGGGGACACATCAAAGAACAATGAAAATTGTTGTTTCTAATAAATTCCGAGAATTTTCATATTTATTCAACCTTTTAACCCTTCCCTGGACTTCCACAAATAATTTATGACCAAAATAAGGCCAATCGGTCCAGCCGTTCTCGAGTTTTAGCGAGACGAACGAACAGCAATTCATTTTTATATATATAGATGAATCTGAATAAAATTAAAATAATATTTGTATAAACACAATATATCTAACTAATGTGAATTTTATTTAAAATAACACAAGCTGTAGTTATAATACCCACTTATATTATAAAAGAAATATAATAATAATTAAACAATTTCACTATTTTTTGTTGTATATTTAGTATTCTGTTTTTATTCTTGTATTTAGTCTGGTTCTGCACAGGTAACTTTAAATTTTATAATATTATATTAAATAGGATATGTTGTTATATGATTGATTAAAAATTTTCAAAAATAGAGTTTTCATCAGACCTTGGAGTGTTAAGGTCCTAGGACTACTAGATTCCCTGACTATCCCCACAATGGTGTCTATACGTCTGTATGTGTGTGTATGTGTGTGTGTGTATGTATGTATGCATGTGTGTAAACTCATCGCGGTTGGTGCGGGCATGACCAAACTTAGATGTTAAATACAATTCGGACCGATTCGTTTAAAAAGAAAAAAAAACATTTTTTTCGGAATTATTTCGAAATTCGAGTTCAATCAATAATTGTAACTCAACTCTTTATGAGGCTCAAAAAAAATGTCATCGTATACCGCCAATCGCGTCAAAATAGGTTTATTATTTCATTATGAAAAGTTATTGCCGTTTGAAAACTAAGATTTATAAAATAGGGTTTTAATTAATTTTTATCAGACTACACAACACAAAATATTCTCAAGAAGAAGAGCTCAAAATCGTCATAGGAGAGGCTTTACGGGAAGTGTTGTAGAAGAACGGTGATACGATATTTGGGTTTTTTTGGTGGTAAACGCGCAAAATTGAGTCTTCTGGGGGTTAAATTGGACAAGGTTCGATTTACTTGGCTTCGGGTTCGAAGAATAACCGTCTACAATGACTTGTATGCTGTGCCCAGTGAGGAAGCTGGGGGTCCACTTTCATAAACTCTCGAGAAGCCGAAATGATGGAAGTTTTCAGAGAAGCTCCATACACGATCAAAGGCTTTCGCTATATCCAGGCTAACTGCCAGGTCTTCTCCCTTGCTTTCGATAGCCGCCGCCCATCTATGTGTAGGTAGGTATACCAGAATAACAACTACCGACCAACCATGACGAAAGCTGAACTAGTGACCTTCTAGGTATACCAAAAGCTGGTGGTTAATTATGCTCTCAATCATTTTGGAGAGCAGGGAGCTAATAGCTGTAGGCCTGTTTAGCCGGATCTGAAATGTCTCCTTTTTTTGGATCGGTTGGACAAGAGGTGACTTCCATGAGTCAGGAACTACGACTACGACTCGACTTCCTTACGTCCGACGAAAACAAAGCTCTCCGAATGGTTTTTTGTCTGAACTGTACTTCAGGCATACAGCTGTGACACCGCGGTGTTCTTCCGTTGTCGTCAAGAGTCGATTTGGAGTCAAAAAGAGCGCAAATAAGATCGGCTTTCTCTTTTGCCGTATGGGCAAGGGGCACACGGGCGATTTGCACTCTGTAGTTCGGATCCTTTGAGCCCAGCGCCACAATCCAAGTTCGATACGCCTGTTTTTTGCAGTCGTAAGCGATCTGCCACCAATCGATACTGCTGAGGAGAGGGGATCTGATCAAGCACATCGTCAATTGGCGTTTGAACGCAGCCCATGAGTTACCACTTTGGGACCCAAGAGTAGACAGGTCCCTACCCTCAAAATTGGCGAGACGGCGACAGCAGATATCCTCCCTAACATACACACATCCGGGTTATGTGGAGAGAGGGAAAAATTTATGCTCAATTTTGTATCCAGGGTACGTTAAATATGATGTATCACTAGGTCGAGATATTTGGTGTCTCCGTAAGGAAACATAAAACACTGTCCTTGACACTAACCCTATGCGAAACACAGTAGCACTAGGCTGCTACTTCACGCCTGTATCTGTGCATTTCTGGTAATTAACATTTCTTAGATTGCAGCATAACTCTACTACAAAAATATCTTTCTTTTTTATTAAAATTCAAAATATTTATAAAACAGAGAAAACTAGAGCTAACTTTCAGAGGTAGAAACCGGCATGTATGGAACAACATCCAAGGGACAAACTTTTGTCACCATCAGTCAAAAGGTTGTACCCTACAGAGATTTCATGAAAGAATTACACTTGTACCTTAGAGAACCTTGGCTGAAAATAAGGCTAACAGTAATAAGTAATAACAATGCCTAGACACTTAAAAGAGAACATCCTTATTGTTCTTAATCAGCTTTGATGAATCAAAGGGCATACCTTGGATGTCCCCTGGTATATCATCAAAAACTGAACCTAGTACCTACCGAGGCCATGGCTACATCTACAGGAACAGAAACCCGTAAAAAGAAAACATGCAGCCAATGCAACTATAAAAAATATGACTAAAATCACCCTATTTGTACAAAATAAATATGTTGTGAACATATGCTTGAATATTGCATTAGTAGTGCCTAAAATTAACTTTTTGACTTTTTGGGCAATTTTATTTACTTACTTATATGTTTTGTTTTTTCTAGTTGATTTTACATGAATCTCATAAATCCTATTGATAAAATTTTACATAATGCCTTAAAAATGTAACTTTATAATAAAACAATATACCTGATGTGGTTGACTGTAGCATTTTATAATATTTATAATCCTTGCTACTACTATTTACATAAAAATATTTTTATTTTATTTCTAATAGTTAAAACCAAACATTTTTAGGAGTGTAAAATAAGGTTAGATTTCTAGGGTTAAGTAATTTTGAGTTTGAGTTTAAATAATAATTATGTATAATGATTTTTACATTAATAGCTAGCTGTATTACCAACATATTCAAAAATTGTGCAAAACCAAAGTCAAAAGTCTTTACTTGCCAGAAACATTACCACTACATTTAATTTGACCAATGTAAGCACCTTAAAGACCCTACAATATAATACTAAGAATAGTATTGGTGCCAGTTACCACTTTATTTGATAATATTTGTTTATTGAGTAAAAACAATATTTTTTAATGGTGTTAATAATTTAAATTTAAATCTATTTGACACTGTCTCCTGGAATAACTAACTAAAGAAATGGTATAACATCCCTTCAATGCTACATTATATAAGTCATATGCAATAGTATTGTGATGCTTAAATTTAAATAAATAAAATTAAATAGCCCCTACTAAATAAAAATATTGTTTTTAATTTTTTTTCTCAGACAACCCTTAAACTTTTAAAGAGACCACCATTTTTAGGCGGAAAAGTTGTTTGTAAACAAAATGAGGTAACCTACCTACAGCCTTAAACATTATCAAAGCGCAGGTACATACCAATCTTCTTATTTGTATCCTGCACAGCTTTTAAACACTCCTTAAGTTTCACAATAAATACACAGAAAACAGCATATCCTGTCATGTTGATTTTGTTATAGGTAGGTAGGTCAGTAGGTACCTAGGTATTTCATCACTTGTACATTGAAACAGCCCAGGTACATCATTTACCCATACTAAATAATATTATGTCATAATAGTCATTGTTCCCATAATCTGCCATGATTATCACACAAAAATACATCAATCCAAAGTCCAACACGAAAAACTTACAAACATGATTGCAGAAAGTTAACTAAAGTATAAATTATTTAATTTGGTAAATATCTATTGAAATTGAGATTATGATTAAGGGGTATGCACACTAGACGAAACCGCACAATAGCATGTGGCTTGTGTTTATGTATTTCACATACAATTAGAATAACATACTTCCTGTTATTATGTAACAGATAAACAAAATAAGAAATCACATGTTACACACATGCCTGTATTCCTGAAGGGAAGGCAGAGGAGTATTTTTTCCACCCACATTTCACTATGTTTAATTCCCACATAATAGGGGGTGAGCCACCACATTTCTAAACGCCGGGCTGCTACTGAGAAATTTCTTGCCCTCACTCAATGCTCTTTGCCCAGCCCGGGAATGGTATACCTACCTATCTATTATTAATATGAGGATGGTCAAACATCCATTTTTGACTAAAGTTGTCTGTGAAGAACAATTTCTTAAGATTCAATTAGGATTATCTTTATTGGATAATACTTTTTTTGTGTTAAGAAGGGACGAGATAAGCTGGATGTTCAGCGGATGGTAATTGATACTCCATGACCATTACAATGCAGTGCTGATCAAGAGTTTAGAAAAACCCAAAAATGCTGTGCAGAACTACATTGAAGTACTTAGGTAATAACTTATCAAAAATGTGAACTCATTTAATTTCCAGCATAGTAAAAATATCTTGAATTAAAAATGGTGCAGTGTGAATAAGCCTTTATTAGCAGTTTTCGTTTATGACAGTAGTCGGCATCTTTTGAGGAATATTGCGTGATTGTGATTGGATAATGTCTTTCTCACCTTCTCCAATCACAGAGCAGTAAACATTATGATTCAAAGCACAATAAAATTCAAAGAGTATTATGCAGACAGGCTGATTTTTTTTACCTTAAATGTATGCATTACAATGTTTCACAATTGGATTAGAATTACCTACCTTTATTGGTATTACATAATTATAGTAAATCCAAATTTAGAATGATTATCAATGTCAGCTAAAGAAAATGCACATACAAAATAACTTCATCTTCATGGCAAAATGAGAACGTAATTTGCCTCACAGCTGCAATGAATAGTTAGCATATTACTATTATCTGATATGATGTCACATCTACATTATTCATCTGTTTTGGGTCAAAGAGAGTTCAGGAAAAAAGCTGATGGGTTGTGGGATGCATAGTTTTTGTGAAAACTTAGCACTTTAAATATTGTATAAAAATATAATGCTAATTCATTTCTGACTTCACATAGTCTTTATGTCTGGTTCAAAGCATAGTATACCCATAAAGTTTCACCATGTATATGAGCCTTCCAGTCTAAATTTTTATCTATACTGATACCAAGGAATTTTAGAGTAGGGACTTCTTCAATAGATTTTTTATAATTATTATTATATTGTTGCAAGTATTGGAAATTTATTAATGATGAAATATATCCATAATACACATTAACACTAAAATAATGAATTTTAAATGAACAGCCATTACTTGTTTTGTTTAGGATGTATTTTTATTATGTATTAGTTATACTTTAACACTTTCTCTTTTATAACAAACACAGCTAACATTATTTGCTAATATGGATTATAAAATAATGCAAGAGTGCAAACAATGAGTTTCAAACCCTAGCTAAAATGGAGAGTACATGAATATGATATTTCCGAAACATGTTAAAGAATATGTGACTCATTGGAAATCATCAATTTGCATATTATAGCATCGAAAACTATATTTTTATAAGGAACATATTTATAATATATATGCGATTACTTACTCTAATTATAGCACGCTGATGTAATAGCATCTGAATAACACTTTTCCTTCTTAAATACAACATGCTTTTGACAGCCACCATCATACCCGAACAGATAAATATGGGACCGACAAGCCACATGTGTCCTAGATTGCTTAGAATATAACCATCAGCGTCTCCAAGTGCTAAAACTGTTATAACTGTTCCGACTGAAAATAAGACCATCGAAAGGACGAAGTATGAATAACTAGTGCAGTCACATCTACCGAATCTTTGATCTTCATCAAAATCAAAATCGCGATGCCGTAACCGATGTAAACGTTGTCGAATAAAAGGACTATCAAAAACGGTAGCCATCTCAATATTTATTGCACTAGGTAAATATCACAAGAAATTTACATGAAGAGCATTATGCACAACAACTTGATAATGCTCTTTTAATATCTTCACTAAATCAGTCAATACTTTCGAAAACTTAAAAGTCAAAACACCACCAAAAAACACAGACTATTAAACTACAGGTACAGTTTTAGTAGCACGGGATGCAAGTTCGTAGGCCCAAAGAACACAAATTTTATTGACTTTTAGGTAGTCTTATATTAATTTTCATTTCAGTTTACTTAAGAGAACTCTAAAAAGAATTTTAAGATAAGATTAAAGAGTGCATGTTATATTGTTTTAGAAAAGGTTTTTAAGGTCGTTTGGTTTTTGTATTTTTATTTTAGATTTTTTGTGAATCTGAAGTACACCAACTAATTTGTCTGAATAATATGTGAAGACCTAATAAACGTGCTGCTTATATAAAACAGCGCTGTTTTAATGTTTAATTAAATCAACGAAGTCGGAGATACGCCTATCTCAATAGAGGAAATGTACCTCGAGGACAATTTCAAAAGTGAGCGAAATGAAAACACATCATCTTCTCCATTTCATACAAAAGAAATGTCGTCGTTACCCCTAGGTCCTTTTCGCTATGATCAAATCAACCAATAGATGATTTCGAGGCGCAAACGTTAGACACGTTGCAAGAGAAAGAAAACCGCCACTTATCATTTTTCAAAGGAATTTTGCCTTCTTTGGACGGCTTTACAGAATTACAAACTTTGACATTCCAGGGCAAAGTTATTTTTATCATTATATTATAAATGCGGTTCGGGGAACAGACTCAATCAACAGCATGGCAATCACGCTGATATCAATCATTATCATTGCAGTCACGTGAATATCAAACTGGACAACATGCCCTGTCACCATCGCCATTGGGGTATCGAACAGATTAATGCGGCGCTATCTACTCAGCCAACACTTTACACTTTTTCACAGCACAACATTAATAATTTTGCTGATGACAGTCAAGAAGAAGAATATAACTTTGCTTTGTTGCCTAATATAAGTACTTATATTAAACTGATTTTAAAGACAATAAATGAATAACTTTTAGAGACTGAGCGTTTGGAGGTAGAATAAAATAACTGCTTGAGTAGTATGAGCAATATATAATTTATTTCAGTTACACGATATATATACAAAATCCTTAAAACTAATTAACCAATTACAATTGTTACTTAAAAAAAATTCATAAATTACATACCAATACTAAAGCTTACATTTTGACCAATAGTTAAACGTTTCATTCACTTAGAACTGAGAATAAAATAATGTGTTCTATCTCGCTCTAAAACTATTGCTATCGGAAGTAAACCAGGCGATGCTCGACCGACGGGTCTCAATAGCGATCACTCACTGGCGTACCTCATTGGTTAAAGTTGAATGAATAAAAAACTACGCACTTTAGTAGAGTACGCTCGGCCTTGCTGTGAGGATGTGCAACGAGGAGCGTATGACTGGTCACGTGAGTATATCTGCGGTCTTCGAGAGAACGTGACGATGCTTGTACTTCAATGAGCTGACTACTGGCGATCTACATGATTCTATGGCTTGATGTAGGTACAGCCAATGATATTATATACATTAAAGAGGTAGATATCGAACTAGCGCGCGCAAAATGTTGCAGATAAATTCAGACAATTGTCGTAATTTCGGCTAATAGCAGCGAGCTAAGCGGAACGTTTTCGTGGCGTGACAATAATAATCAAAAATGCCAACCTGTGTGTTAAGAAAATGTAAAAACTATGTTTGCAAGATATAATATAAGAGTGAAGGTATTTCTACCATCCGAAATTATATAAAAGAACGTCGTATTTGTATTTTATTTCTTATTTACAAATAAATCGCATATTGTTAACGTGGTGGTTCGAGCAAAATAGAGAATATGATGTCAACAGCAGCGCGACAAGGACAAATAGTGTGTGTATGTGTCATAGATTAATCAACCAGAAGTGAAATCGTAGGCAGAATACATAGCGTTCGTAACCGCTTGATTGCGGAACTTGAGTTTTCTTGTTAGTTAGTGAGCGTCTTTCTTAAATAATATTATGATGATTATAATAAGTTCTGGCTTTCAAAGTCTTATAATAAAGGTGGTATAGAATGAGATTAGTAATAGCAGGCTATTTGATATTTTATTGGTACTTAATCTTGGAATGTATTTAACGTACCAGGAGGTCTACTCACACACACACAATCGACAACGACACATTTGGAACGATACGATAATACTCCGAATATACCGCACCTACCCTGTCTGCTGCGGGATGATCGAGGTAGTATATTTTAGGACAATTTAGGAAATGATGTAAAAACGGCGTTGTTGCAGTGAATGTTATACGCAATTTAATATATTTCAATAAACATGTGCGTATAGCTGAACTATCAAACTACAAAAACAAGATTTAGGGTAGGTAGCGGACGTAGACAGTAAGTGCTATCTGCTTGCGTAGGAGTTTTTTCAGTAACACTGCCCTTTCGATATATCCCTTGCTCATAATCAATGGATCATTTTCTGTTTCTCCCATTATCTTATTGTAATAAACTCTCAACAAAAATACATTTATAAATTATATAATATACAAGAAATAATAATTGTAAACTTATAACTTTTTGGGAGCCGTCGTTAGTAAAATTGTAAAAATGGAACCCTTACTGTTAACTAATACATTTCGGTTTTGTTTTGATATGTCTGTATGTTTTTTATTATTTTATGTACAAATAATTTATATCATTAATATGGCTATAATTATATTATAATCAATATTATTTTGTTTTAAATAAATAACACCTAATTTAAATGTAGTTTTACTACTTTGTAACTTTTATTACATGAACTCATCAATCATATCTTGTGAATGATTCTGTATTTTTGCTATGCAAATACGAAGCAATTTCTCTCTTTTTCACTTGCGATAATTGCATTTACTATCCTTCTTTGACGTGTAATCGTAATATAGTATGCTATTGCAATGTTAAATTATTCATGTGTGCGTTTGTTTCATTTACAAACACCGAATGTTGTCTAGGTAACTTATCTATACTTTTAAATATCATTGGGTACCCGGTTCAGCATTATTAAACGGTTTTTATTAAAGCTAATATTACGGTACCTACATAAAATAATATGTTCTTTTAAGAATTAATCTTTCGGCATACGCTATTACAGCTAATATGCACGATTTATATTTCTACGATCTATAGTGCTACGAAAGTATTACGTTACAGGTTAGATATCAGACATTTATATTAATTGAAGTTATTTGTTTCAGGTACAGTTACAAACTGATGAACATTATTCGATTATTTGAATTACTTACCTCAATGTAAAACCAATAATTTCAATTGGGTCTAAAGGGTACCTGAATTTACTGCTTCTTAAAATGACGACCCATATAGTCGAATGGTGAGTGACCCTACTACTAAGCTAGAGGTCCCGGGTTCGAATCCCTGTAGGTGCAATCATTTATATGATGAATATTGATGTTTGTTTCTGAGTCATGGATGTTTAAAATATGTATATTGTATTAAATATATAATAATCTTATCCCCATAGGCTATGCCTAGTTTGGGGAAAGATAATTTGTATAAAAGTGTGTCAGTAAAAAATAAAATAAAAATGTGGTCCTAAGATTTTAACCAAATTATTAAAGCAGGTGGTCACACTCATTCTAAAAAAATTGAATAATTTCTTTTCATTTAACAATAACTCCCTATATTCCTGCATAAAAAACTGACTATCACTATTTCTGCTATCAAAGGAGATATGCAGAATCTTCTATGGTTTCTACGTTTATTTCGGTGGTGGCGTAATAAAAGCAACAAAAGAACACGTTGGTATCTATCCATTGCGAAGGGTGAACTGAGATGCAGCTGTGACGGCGTGTATACCCTCTTGCGTCAAAGCAACGCAGGTGTGGCATACAATGTGTTGTTCTGTTGCGACACAATACACTAATGGGGCTTCGCTCTAACCCTAAAAATGGTTATCTTGTAAAGGTCACTATTAATATTAAAAATGACCACCCAGGCTTTTTAATTTTAAAAAACGGTTTTCCGAGTTTCTTACTGGTCTTTTTCTCAGGTCTGAGGCATATATTTTCGAATGGGCGGACGATTTTCATGTTCAATAAGTGATTTAAAATAAAAATATATGTATTTGGTAATTTGAATGTACTTTATCTAAACTTCATTACCAATGTTGGTTTGCAAACTACTGCTAAAAAGAGCTAGACATTGTGAAAATTTTATTTTATTATGAAATACTAGTACTTAATATTATTTGTTAATAATACAAGTATATTTTGTGGGCCCAATTATTTATTTCAGCAATATTGACAAGCCCTCTATTGAATAAAACTACATAAAGACATTATCAATTAATCGGACTTTAAAAGTTTTAAAATTATGAATATTCCATAATGAATTGCTTATGCAACTAATGATTGAAAACTTGTGTTTTTGTTAGCCTTTTTTCTTTTCCTTAGTTTTTTATCTTTTAGGATTTTATCAGTACTCTTAGTAACTTGTATTTTTTTCTTTTTACAAGAGAGAGGATTGGGGTTGTGTTGCTTTCTTTTCTTTGGAATAACTTTATTATCTTCAACTGATTCTTCAACCCCCAGAACTTTTTTCAAATTTTTCAAACTTGCATTTTGCTGTTCACTGATGAAAATATTACTAGATTTTGAATCAAGACTTTTTTCAGCACTTAAATAACTTGCTTTTGAAGGTTTAAGTAAGGTTGGTGACTTATTGTGTAGATATAGAATAGGTACCCCTGGTTTCATTTTCAATTTCTCTTGCAAGTCGCGATCCTGTGTGGCCAATACATAATGTTTCTCATTTTTCTTCCCAATCATTGAAGTAATGCAATCTGTACCAGTTATTGGCTCTTTATGATTACATTCATGTATTCCAAACTGCTTTAATATAGTAAGTGCACCATGGGCTTTTTTGGCTATTTTCTCAGTTTCAATAATTATACATCTAGTTGTCAATAATTTTACCTTCCCATTAAGATATTTTGGTATTTGTTCCCTAATATTGATTTGTTCCTGCAATATTATATAAGAGCATTATCACATTAAATCAAATAATTTAAGCCTTCTTACTTTTTATCATTTAAAGTTGATAACAACAGTTGGACAACCAATTATATACAGTCGCGGTTAGTGACATTCACTACAGTATATTATAATATAATTACATTTTACCAGTATTCTATGCAAGAACTTTGAACTCTGTGTGTAAGTGTCTATGTAATATATACATTAATAAATGCCAAAAAACTTTGTTTGAAACAATTTCTAAAATATAGAAAGCTTATTTAAATGGTTAAAGAACTTTATTATATAAAAACAATATAAACAGTAGGTATCTTATACTTTGTACTGTGACATTATACAAAATGAAGTGGGTAGAAATGAAATAACCGAAACATTATGATCAAATACAGGCGACTTGTACAAGACATGCATTTAAGAGCTACTAGATATGGCATGGCAGGCCAGAGTAAGTGTAATTTGATATATTTTTATGTATGACACTAAAGGATTTAAAGTAAGTATAGTAAAAATAATAATGTGTATATTACCGTATATTTATTTTTATAGTTGCGTATGCTATTAGTATTATAGCATTGTACACATATTAATTTATTATATATGTATACTAATAACTTATGTAAGAATGATCAAAGCTCATGACATTATGTTATATCAAATTTAAAAAAACTTAAAAATAATTAATATGCCATTATATTGTACTACACCTAAATTTGTGGAATATATATTACTACGGCTAGTAGAATTGTATCGACATTGTATTGAACTAATCCTTTGGTGTGCTTCTATAACATTCTGTTCTGGCAGCACAAGTATTTTATATATATCTGTGTACTGTGCAAACATACCAGTGGTTAGAAAAAAATTACATTACATGCATGGCTCATCTATTTTCATTAGGGTCGGCTGCTAACATAAAAAAGTGACTAAATATTATTCATGACCTTAACTCGCTAATTTATATGACACTTGAATATTATATTACTTCTAGACCTATACAATAACCAAAAATTTCTAAAGCATATAGTTCAATAATTTTAGATTTACATCATTTTTAACCTGTTACTGAACTACAACATGATATAGCTACTCACTATATATTTTAGTTAAGTACTTAGTTTTGATTATTGCTTGGTGGTTCAGGTATATTTTCTTGCCACTTTAAACTATGTTCTTTGATAGATATACGGGCATCTGCTCCATCTGCCTCAGGGTCAGGTAACTCTTCAAGGGGCACTTGAATATCATCAAATGGTAACTTATCTGCCCTCCATGAATCACCAACAATGTCAATAAGTCGCCCATTGTTTCTAACTTTACTATCCATTTTTAAACAATGGCACTTTGAAACACGAAGCAGTAATTCAAACTAAATATGATTAACCTGAAACAAAAACTTACTTTGAAAGCAGCAAAACAGAATGTTCCATCAATTAAAACTTGATATGGCTGATGAAGTCCAAAGTTATTGTAATAAAATTTTAAGTATTTTTGAGCCTTCTTGTACCTTGCTATCTTCATAATAATCTACCTGTGTTCGTTTTGCTGAAATTCGACCTTTATTATTTAATGTAATCTGTAATTTATGTTGCTTGATATGTACAGTAAGTTGCAATGCTATTCATTTTTTAAATAAGTGGTTAGTACCTATAAATATAACTTGTTATTTTATATAAAATGAAAAACCTTTGTAGGTTTCATCCTTACCCAAAAAAGTGCAATTTTAGATTGATAAAAGCACCGAATTTCAAGTAAAACAGATATATCTTCGGTTAGAGTGTTAGCCCCAAATCACAAATGCTCAATAATTAGCCACAGCAAAAAGGATTTAAATTTTAAACACTTCGTTGAGGCCACAGCGCTGAAGTGAACTGCTGCCATGAAATGTACATTTTTTAATTTAGTGGCACGGGATGCAAGTCCGTGGGCTCATACTTAGATCCTTGGTTATAAACTGCCTGCTGTGACTATTATTATTATTTTAAGCTATTGCATAGCTTTTATCGCGGGCTTTGAGCGCGGCGACCGAATCAAGGAATTCCGTAACGAAAATAAAACCGGCTCATCAAACTTAGCCCCCCAAAAAAAATTATTTTTCTACTTTTGAATTTTCAATATCGCATATCGTTAGTTCGTAGTTTGTTCTTAATTGTTCGCTATAAATAATTGTTTGTTCTTTTGTTGTTTATTTAAAAACAATTAATTAAAAATGGGGGGAAACGCCTACTATTTGGTTCTGGCACTCGCCGGCCGCTGCCGCGGCACGGTACGCTCGGCTCGTGCGTTGTTTTAACTGTTCTAACATAACCTAACCTAACCAATTTTAATGAATTGCAAATTTAAAAAAAAAATCGAGAACAAACAAATGTTTATAGAGAACAATCAAGAACAAATTGCGAACTAACGATGTAATAAAAAAAATTAAAACAAAAAAAAACTGGGGGGCTAACTTTCTTGAGCTAATAAAACCCAACACTCCCCAGTGTTCCGTGATCAGCGCCATCTATCGGAAACTATTATGTTGTATTACACTCGATAGATTCAACGTTCGATTTGGACATACGAAATAGTTTATAAAAGTGGCACTAGATGTATGTATAATAGTTATAATTTTGTGACCAATAAGGGTGTCTGGCAAGGGGTTGCCCCGATGGTAAGTGTCTGACAATGAATAACGTGATTTTTAATAATATTCTGAAGGTAATACCGAAAAATCGCACTGTTTACTTTGATGTATTTAGATCGGTATTTTGTACCGTTTACCTGACAATGCCACTGCAACCCAAACTCCATAATGGACCATCGTTCTTACCTGTTTTGGGTATGCTCGCTGACAAACTTTCGGCTTTTATAAAAAAACGTAGGTATAGGGTCCACGGGCTCTTGCTCTAGTAGATACATTCTGAAATTAAATCGAATGTTTTTTTTCTGTGTTCAGTATTCCTCAAACCTCAGTTAGTCTTAATTTTCATAATTTTTGCATAGCGGTGCCGTGACAAGTCGGGTGAACATAAAAAAGCATAAAAGGCATTTATTTTCTCAAAATTGATTCCTTTAGAATTCTTTTTTAGGTTGTTAGGTACATTTTGGTTATTAAATTTAATTCTTATTTCTAGTTCATTAGTGTTAGTAATTAGTGATCACAGTGTACAAAAACTTCAAAATATTCATTTGAATATTTGAGAACTGTAGAAAAAGCTTTTATTTATAATTATGGTGGAACGACGACGTTTTGCTGCTAAATGGCACTATTTTGAGCGAAGACACTGTAGACAGTCCTAAGCCTGTTTAAGTGTGAAGTAAAATTCACTGATAGATGTCTATTTAAATTCAACACATAGACCTAGGACCTCTAGCCAAGCCTAGTGACTGTGAATTAGTTAGTGGGTGATCTGCACCCAGTAACTGATTCATAAATACGTAAAACCTTTGTAGGTAGATTGTTTATTAATGTAATTAATAAAAACTAATTGCTACAAGAATACACAACAAAATATGGGACCACCATGATTGACGCGGTATTTTCTAGATATTTAGAGGGTATCAAGTCTCAAACTTATATTTCTTCTTTCAGTTACCATAAACCTATATTTTCAATGACAAAAATTCCTAACCAAATATTTTAAACAATATTAAGTAACTTCTTATATATTCAATAAAAGAAAAAAAAATTTTTCTTATCGGTCACCACGCTCAAAAAGTGTAACTTGTATTAGTATCAAAGAAAAAACTTGAATTATTATCAAAGAAGAATAAATAAATAATTATAATTGTATAAGTTGATAAAAAATGCTATTTGTTGCTTCGGAGGTGGTTGGTATTTGCTGTAGAAAAATTGTTTTTTTTTGCAAAATCTGACAGTGTTCTCTTATTTTTAACCGGCTCCAAAAACGAGGAGGTTTTCAATTCGAGTCTATTTTTTTTATGTAAGTACACCTATTACGCTAAGGTTTATGAACCAATTTACGTGATTCTGCTTTATTTTAATGTGGAATAATTGCAGAGTTGCCTCCGAGACAATAGTTTGACGCGCAACGCCGCGACGCGCAGTGCAGCGACGCTCAGTGCGACACAGCCGGCGGCGCGTCGCTACAGTTAGGTCTATAGAATTTTGTCTTATAATTTAATTAATTTTAATAACTAAATAAATATAATTTAGCTATTAATTTTATTAGTTCAATTTAATTATTATTTTATTAATATATATATAATGCATACCCTTACAAACGAATTTATTTTGTTTATTACAGCCATTGTAAAATACTCTATTGAGTGAAAAAATTGAACGTTGTATTTCTTGTATGTTCTTTTCAAGAGCTCTACTTTTTCCGAACATGATATGATTTATTTTTGTCTTCCATTAATAATCTCGTCATAATCGCTCTTCTTGTAATGTTTCTCGCACGTGAAGTGGTACAAAAATAACGGGAGCTGCCGCTTACTGCAGGTGCAGTGCGGTGTAGCGATGTCAAGCGACGCGCAGCGCATTTACCTGTGATTCATACTGCTGCATAGCTAACAAACATTCTTCACGATAGTTCATTATCTCACAAGAACGTGAAATAGAGTCTCGAACAGCATTTTTCGGAGTCGATTCATTTTTCCGCTCCCGTAATTGGGATCTACATTATGTAAATGTAATGAACATATTTGTTTACTTTTAAACGTCATTAACGTCGTCATAATCATTGGAATCTTAATCATTGACCAAATCATGATATTGTCCATTTGAGCCATCATCCTTATATGGACTCAATAACTCTTGTGTTTTTATTTATGTTTTTTGACTTACTCGTGCATTTAGTATTTGACGAGTATTTTGTTGCGTCACTTTACATATATTGTAATTGAAATTATTTGTAAATTTAGTTGAAAATAAGAACTTGTAACACTATTCTGTTGTGAAAAGGGCAACCTTAGAATTTCTTGCTCGTTCAAGTTCTCCAAGGAAAACTGCCTTCTGAATGAGCTGTATGAAAAAATTACATATTTCAATATAATGTAATTTACCTATGAAATAAAATATTTTTGATTTGATTTGATTATCATCATCAGCTATATTGCCGTTGTTGGCAGCTTCTTCTTTATAAACAGATCAAAAAACGAAGACTTTATGGAAACTTTTGTTAAATTAATGTATCTTTGGTTATGTTCAGTGCCTGTGTATAACCATACATTTGAATCATCATGTTCAAAATATGCATATATCCTAACATAATTATTGCAATATCAATATCAGCTTCTGTCAAGAGATTTGGTCAAAAGCGTAACTCAAAAAAGTAAATGTAAATTATTACAAAAGTTATTGAATACAGGAGCTGCATCATCCACACACACTGTATATAAATAAAGGTAATTTGCAATCATATAATAAGCGATTATAAAAAAAATATAATAACTTCTAAGAATCTGAAGCAGAGCTTCCAGTAACGGGATCATACCGCCACCACAATTAGCGCCCGTGTCTGACATTTATGGTACTATTTTGGAATAATATTCTATAGAACATATATAAAATCAGCCATGTAAATTTGAGTTAAGTAACTAGTATTTTTAGATAGCTTTCTTGCCTGGTACCTGCCCAGGTGTCAGAAGGCGAGCTCCACAAGCACGAAGGTTCAAAGAACATGAGACCCTACAGAGAACCGTAGGTTTCATTTATGTGATATAATTTATGTCAGATCGCTCTAGGATCTTGGACTCTTAGTTATCTACCTACTTGTGAAATGTGAATTATCCATATGGATATTATTATAATTTAGATCCTTATGCCTTAGCAATAAAATTAAGTTAGATATAGCACTAAATCTCGTATTTGTATTTTTTTCTAAAGCATTCAGATTATTACTGTGATAAAACTTCATCTTTTTTGCTTATCCAATCATGTACAAAACGTTCTAAGTAATATACGAGATCAATTATTAACAAATTATCGGCAATGCTCCTGTGATTCCTCTGGTGTTGCAAGATAATGTGGGTGGCAGTGATCACTTAACACCAGGTGACCCGTACGCTCGTTTGTTCTCCTATTCCATAAAAAAAAATAGAAATGCGCGGTCTATACCACTCTATTCTATCTGTGGAAGTGTGAAATGGACTGAACTATCAAGTTGAAAAGCGCGGGAGACGTTGAATCGATTGGTCGTTTTTCCTTTCGCTGAATTTACTGATTTTATGTTTTATTTAATTATTATGTATTATTTATGATGTTTAGTGTTTAGCTAGAGTCCAGGTAAGTTTTTATGTATATCATAATAAAATGAACAAGCCGCCTGACTTGACCGCCCCGGGGGCTGAGATAGTTCCCCCGGCGGCTAATTTTATTACTGTATCGACAACTAATGAATCGGAAATGGACACGGATAGTTCTGTTTCCAAGCGTACAAGTCGCAAAAGATCTCATTTACATAAAATTTGCAAAACCTGAATGAAAAAGAGGAAGCACGCTAAGGCGGTGGGTGGTAAGCCTGGATGTCGTTGTGGAGGCAATGAAATTAGTGATACTTCAATAGAAATTACTAATAAACCTTTAGAAATATCTAATATCACTAGTGAAAATAATCCAATAATTCCAAATAATGCGCATGGGCTTTGTACGAAGAGTGCCCTCGGACTGGTCAATTGAGGATGTTATTGAAAATGTGTCAGTGCCTAGTGGTTGTGGTAAGGTTCTCAAGGTTAGACGAATAAATTATAAGACTATAGTGTAGGGTTCTCCTGTCAAACCTACTCCGAAATGTATATTCGTTTGTTTTAATTCCTTACCAGTAGAGCTATACATATACCCAACTATACAATGTTTCAATTGTTGTCGATTTGGACTTCACTTCTATAAAAACCCTCCTGAGTTCTGTTGATCCCATATTGTATAGTATACTTTCTAGATATATTTATATCAATAATATTAAATTGTAAATTATGTATAGTACCTAATATATTTTATTTGAAATTAATAGTTTTCATCTATTTTTTTGTATATATTTATTTACCTACATTTATCGTAACCATATCAAATATCAAAATTCACGTATTGTAAATTTCTGTAACGTCCTTTCCTTTAAAATAAATAAAAATATTTTGAAGTAGAACATACAACAAAACTTCTAATGTGAATCGATGAAAGAAAACTTGAAGCTGGCGGATGCATGAAATATGCGAGCCAATGTCTCCAAAAAGGAGTGAAAAAAAAAAACTCTGAAGTTACCACACTAGTCACAAACTTCAAACTTGCTTTCAAATTCAAAGTTAAAAGTAAAACTCAAAAGACGATCGTATTGTGTTGGCTAAAAGTTTTCCTATTTCGTATTGAAATAATATCAAGCATTATAATTAAATTGTTTCCTTGTGTCGTTGAATTGTTACTTTAAAAACATCTGAATTCCATTACTGTTGCAGTAGGGTCGTTACGAAACAGCCAATTGTGAAATCTAAGGCTTACAAAAATATGAATCGATTGTACTTTATATTTATATTTCTAGTTTACATTGATAATGGTACGCATTATTTGATTCTTCTGTTGTTAACATTTTGTATACAAAAAGCTTTTTATGCATATTGATATTATTCTTTCTGTATATTACAGCTGTTCTAGCCTTAAAGTTGTTGGTCACAAATGATGGACCTGCAGTAAGGGGTTCAAATATTACATTTACTGCTTCTGTACTAGGCTATGGTGGGGAATATCTAAAATTTGTCTATTTGGATGATGTCCAACCTCAACATAATGCTGAGGTATGTCTTTTTGTATTCTTACATAAAATAAATGTATTATTTATGTATTAATTGCTGTTTAATTTATTTGGGTTTATCTGCTTATTATTTATGATTACTGTATTGAAAATCCAGTAAAAGATAATTTATTTTTTTATGGTAGAGCCTCTTCTACTGTTGGTTTTCCTCACTATACTCTCAGTATGGGTCACCCAATGTTATGTGATCACATTGCCCACAAAAGACACATATCAAAGAAGTCTAAGCAACATGTACTAATTTAAATTTTTTGGATGGTTTTTCACATTATAACAATGTATTTTATTTTTAAAATAATCCTATCCCCTATATATCCATATCCCATATCCCTTATAAGTAGTATGATGTAAAAGTAACAGCTGTTGGTGTTTTAAGTTCTTTTAATAACAGAAATAAACAATATTAGAATTTGCTGCAGAAACTAAGATACATGAGCAACTAAACATTTTTGTTTAACAAAATGAAATTTCTAAAGAAAATGAATTTATTGTGAAAGAATAGGATAATTTAATACTAAGTATGGCCTCCTCTGCTATTCAGAACTTGTTGGCAACAATTATTCATTGAATTAACGAAACTGTTTGTCATCTGGCGGTATTCTCTCCCAATTGAATTAAAGCAAATCCTTCAGTTCTTGGGTTGTTGTCACTCCATCTAAGTCCTTGAAAACATGTCTCTGAAGCATGTCCCATTCATGCTCGACGGGGCTCAGGTCTGGCCAAGTATTGACTGGATCTCCGAGCTGTATGTGAACATGGATTGTCATGCAGTAACGTAAAGTTGGAGCCAAAGGTTTGCGCAAATGGATGGACATAACATGGACTGAGAATATCCTCAACATAATTTTCAGCATTCATGTTTCCATTTACAAAAACGAGCTCAGTTCGCCTGTTCTTCATAATACCCGTCCATACCATAACTGTTGAGGCGCTGTATGGATGAACTTCCTGAATGCACCTGAGCCTGTCAGTATTACCGGGCCGATGGTACACTCGCACCCGTCTTGTATCAGGCCTAAACCCGAATTTGCGACTCATCGGAAAACATAATTTTTTCCCATTGTTCCTGGATCAATGTTCTGCGTTCTCTACACCATTAATTTCGACGAGCGCGATTCCCGTGACGTATCGGTGGGCACCTAATTGGGCGTCGAGCCGTACTCATGCAGTCGATTTCGCACAGGGACATACATCAACACCACTTGAGTTGATTGATTACTTCCCACTTGCAACATCCCTACAGCTCTTTGCATTTCATTTGCCGTTAAATGTCGTCATGACGTAAAGAATATATCTAACAATTCAATTTTGTTGCTAATTTTATTTAAATGGATGGTAAAATTATAAAATCAAGACTAAACACACCAATAAAAACGCACTTAAATTCTCTTTCATTTAATTTTATGAAAAAATTAAAACATAATTGATTTTTTTTTACTACCAGCCAGTATGTCATCAATAACAAAAAAGTACATACATACCTATGCACTTTGAGTGAATAAACACTTAGAAATTAATTAATATAAATGGTAAATTAATATCATGCATGTTGCTTAGACTTTTTTGATGTGTATAGTATATGATATCACTTATTGAATGTTAAAAACTACCTGACAAGAACAGGTGCAAGAAAATTCTTCTGCATCTTCTTTTTTTTTCATTAAAATTATGGTTACAATGTAATATGCATTATTTATGTTTTATTAACCTTTACCACACAAACATTTTTTAACAACAGTAGAAGGTGGTAACCTTCTTAAGCATGTTAATGCTTCCAATGTTGATGGATGAGTGTGCTCATTGGTCTGCAGTCAAAGTTTTGGAGTGAAACGGTACCATGCCTCCTCATAATAAATTGTTTCTTTGCGGATAAGTGACTTTCCTGGAACATCTACTTACTTTTATTTTTTCATTTTATTTGTTATGGACCATGGAAATGTTTTATAATGTCAGGCTTAGATTAAGGATTAGTCTCTGCTGCGCTCCAAATAGATACCACACTACCTACGAACAATATATCTTTTATTACAGCAACTTTTAGATGCTTGTGTGCATGGCATCTTGACACTCAATGGGATCTTTTAAATGTTGTAACTTATATACACATATTATTTTACATAGAAATTAATAAAATACAAAATACTTACTGATGATATGTGATCCCAGTGTCTTTCTTATTTCTTCTAGTATTATTTTTATAAAGATTTACTGCTCAACCCTGTATTTTAACTTCAATTATTATTAGAGTTTAACAGAACATGTGGCATGTTAACACACAAAAAGTTTATCAATGGATAGATAAAAATTAAACTTCCTTTTTTTTCTTTTTGTTCCTAAAACTTATCATTTAATGTTGCGTATTCTATCAGTTTTCATGCATACTTCAAGCATTATTCATGCATATTTAAAGCTTTTTATGTAGCATAATCCAGTCTCTAGCGATAACCAACTATCAAGGTCTCTTTATGTCAATGGTAGACACAAAAGTATTTAATATAATGTTATGAAGAAACATATCCAATATATATAAAAGTGTTCATATTATACATAATTTTTTCCATTTACTTTCTATTTATGTCAAGCTTAATATATTCTACATTCAAAAACATGTATAGTACTGCTTGTAGTAAATACAAATATTCTGTTTCTCAGTTTATTGTCAATTCAAATGTGTCAAGATGGACTGTGGAATATCCCCGTGACTTGTATGAAGCAGGTGAATATACTGTGTCTGTGCATTTAATGAAGAGTTTTTATGGGTTTTGGATACAAGAGACAACATCAAGCACAACATTTCAAATAACAGGTAAATTCCTTGATTTATTGAACAAGTATATGATATATATTTTTTCCACTGATATGTTGTTTTTCTACACAAAGGCAAGTCCAGGGACCACAGGGGGACTCATGGGGGTTATAATATCTTCTTAGGTCATAGGCCAAGTCTGCTGTGGTGAAATTGAAACAGATATTTTTATCATATTCATGTTGTCTTAATTACTAAAGTTGAAAAACTGGTTTTTGGGTATTTATTATGATTATATTATGTATCTGAAAATCGGAACAGTCTTTTATTTTTTGGTACAACAAGGAAATTATATGGATAATGTGTGTCAGCTTAGATCATTAATATGTCTAGATAGACTGTGATAGCTGTGAAAACATCGAGTAAAATTAAGGTTGACTGTTAACCTATATTTTCAGCACACACACTAACACAAAGTGTCATACAAATCGCGAGTGTAAGACGTAGCTTGCTACGCACACTATAGTAATAAACCTGACCTGTTTTCATTGGATGTCTAGCAGCAAGAGGGTCTATCTAGACATATTACCACAGAGTAGATATTGTTTTTACACCTCGAATTCATCTCATTCCTAATAATTTCATGTAGAGTTTTCGTGAGCTTATGTAACACTGTAACTTATGGTTAAAAAATTTATAGTTAAATTCAATAAACATAAAAAACCCAAGGAAAAACTATTTCCACTGTGGGTTATAGTAGTTTGAGGTTGAATTGCTTTTCACGTTGTTATATGTGGCTCAAATAACTTCTTCTTATACAAAGTTGGATAAGATGTACCAGCAAAATATCTACAACCTAGTAAAGGACATGAAGCTTATAGATTGAGTTGAATCGAATTGAAGTCATGTAAACTTCTATTTGTTCTAGTGGCTTCTGTGGAAGGGGCACCACATTTCGCTAATGTAATGTTTCAGCAGACCACCAAGCTTAGAGTGTGTTAACAAATTTACAAGTGATTATAGTAATGACCGGAGCCCAGATTCAAAACAGATTCTTATTATACCTGATACAAATATACATGCTGTTAGATTATAATGGACAAAGACTGATAATATTAACTTATTTGATTTCCTTGGTCTTCCAAAAGATGACATTGGCACTGAGACATACACCAATTCTACAATATTAAAATAGTGTGACAGTTACTATACAATTGGAAGAATCTCCCGATATTAAATGTTTATCTGTCTTGCATAATTAATACATGATTTGAATTTACATTTCAGATTCATTAAATGGTAATCTTATACTAAATCAGAACAATGTTGATCGCCCTAACAGTTTTGTAGCAGCCAATAAAACTGTCATTCACCGTATAGAATTGCCAGACAATGAGATAGAATTTTTGAAGAAAAATGCATCATCAATTGTCACTTATTGGTTTATTGACTGCATGTATGTTGATCAGACAACAGATTTGTCTTTAAATTATACGTACCAGGATGTGATGAATGATCATTATATTGATGCTTTGGTTGTTGCGAACAATGAACCGCTTCCACCAATTACAACAACCACAACCACAACAACTACTACTACTACTACTACTACTACTACTACTACTACTACTACTACTACTACGACAACGCCTAAACCAAAAAAAAATAAAGCATCTGACTCAACAAATTCTGTTCTACCATCAACAAATGAAACTATAAATATTGAAAATATGACCCACAAAGTGGCAAAGCGAGAAATATTAAGAAAAGTTCTCAGACAACATGGGGTGAATGATTTTATATGCCAAAATACTAGCAGAGTGCCTATTGGTGATACATACACATATGGACATTACCAGGAAACCATAAGTATCAGAGGTGAGTGATTGTTAATAATGTAATTTATTGTTAATAATAATATTTTATTTAATATGTTATTAAAAAATAAATATTGATACTGAGGTATTACTTCAATTACGTTTTTTTTTACAATATAGAGTACTAAGTATGTACTTATACTGAATTTTGAAATAGCACCCCAAAAACCTATTAACCAAAATTATTTTTCAATATTTCACACAATATTTCAACGCCAGAGCTTCACCTGCTACTCCACACATTTTTGGTGGGTTCTTTAAGGTTAACATTCAGTCCCAATAGGAAATTTTTGTTTGATGTTGCCTTCTATAAAATTCAAAACGCCTTCCTTAACTCATAATGTGAGGTTAGCATGTTAACGTGAGAAATGTTCAATGACATTGTTGAGTTGTTTTGTAAAAAACCCAGGCGACAATTAGTTACTTATGTGTGATGTTTCATTATCATGGAGGAGAAACTATGAGTCTTCAAATTCACATATTTTTATTGAAAATAGTATTCATAATCACTTATTGAACGTCAAAAACTACCACCCATTTAAAATAGATTGCCTCAGACCTGAGAAGAACGGGTGCAAGAAACTAAGCGGGGTTTTTTTTTATATAAAAATATGGATTACAATGTAATATCGTACAATATACATTTATAATCAGAGATCCTGAGGGTGTCCGCTCCATTGCCAGTCTGTGATACTTATCCTTAAGAAAATCATTTGTTACAGTACCTTTACCACACAAAGGTTTTTAACA
Organism: Leptidea sinapis; assembly: GCF_905404315.1. Taxonomy (NCBI): domain Eukaryota; kingdom Metazoa; phylum Arthropoda; class Insecta; order Lepidoptera; family Pieridae; genus Leptidea; species Leptidea sinapis. Next base: position 27,423,803 of record NC_066312.1, on the reverse strand, counting down.
ATTCTTTTGAATTTCGTAACTCATTTGTTTTGCTCATTTTCTGGGATCATATTGTAAAAGCATATAAATCGCCCAATAAAAGACTATCTCGACTCAACCGAGTAGTAGGCATAACAAGTCTATGTTTATTCCTCATGTTATATATGATTGTAACAGTTTCTAGCAAATTTCTTATCGTGATTATGAACATTATGTAGAACACTATCAAGAATATATTGAGGTGCAACAGTCCAAATGTTTATTTCTTTAAATTTTTCTCTTAATGATTCTTTACACCTCTCGATTTTTGGATTTTGACTCGGTTTCGGGACGCTATTCCAAAGATATTCGCTTGGTTATCAAACTCGTAAATTCCTATGTCGTCGCCAGTACTTAGTTGTTGGAATCAATTATTATAGTTGCCGCGTCAAAATGTCTAAAAATTCCGGATGCTACGAATGGTATTTTTATTTTGTAAATTATATCAGTAAATATATCTTAACTTAATTTATACTGGGGATATTGGAACAATAGATTTTTATTTCCAACAATGTTTTCGATAGCTTTTGAAGTTCAGTCATTTATTCTCAGCCTTTATTAAATTCTGTGTATTTGTCTATTGGTAGGCTTGTGTTTGTCATATTAACAATATTTGGGATCATATTTATATAAATTGGTGTAACAATTATTATTGATATGTGTACAGTCCAGTTTACTTACTGTACTTAAATCCTAGGATATATAGATAAGCACCAGTTTAAACCACACACTTATATATTTTATTTTTGAGTTTAGTAAATGTTACTTTTTATACAATTAATATCAATGGAGGAAAACCATACTTGTACACATGACTTTAATAATACACATGAAAACATACTGAGATCAAATTAAATATTTTCTTATGAACGAAGTAACTTAAACTTAACATAAAATAATGATGGGAGGTAGAGCGAAAAAGATTTGTGAATTACCTACCTAGTAATCCTTAGGCAATATCTCCACGTCAGGACTTAAACTATGTTTCTGGCCTTTCCTATCTACGGAATGCCTCTTTGCTGGTCTTGATAGAACCCCTGGGAGTCCGCGCCCACTTATGAAAATAGGTTATCATTATATTAATTTACTGTGTAGAATTGTTCTATTAATATGAAAAGAAGCATTTTTTGACACTTTATAAAATTTTTTTCAATATTTTTCAGAGGCAATATCTACAATCAACATTACCGGTTTAAACTGGTTACAACATGGCGACCTCCTAAATCTCCAAGTAAAGTACACGGGTTCGCCGCCATTTGACTACTGTGCCATTTATAAATCTGGTCAATACAATGTGACCGGCAATGAGACGTGCACAACAGCCAAATCAAGAACCATGTCAAACACTTTCCCACTGGTCCATTACTTTTCTGACGGCGAACTTCACACAGTTGTTGTTGTTTTAGAAAATGATGTGGGAAAGAGTGTATCGAGAGCTACTATAAATATATATAAAGGTAATTTTTTTAATTTGTAATGGCTTTTGTTTGGGTCTTATTGTTTGTTTTCTCTATTCCTCCATAGCTTTTATTATTATTATTAGGCTTATGGCGCATTGACGCAATGACGAGTGTGTATTCGTCAACTCCTTTATTAAAAGCGGGTTTCGTGAATGTACAAGCAAGCAATTTTTAACTGCTGAGGTCATCTACCGCAAAGAATACTCAGTACATTACTTTTTGTACGAACCCCCTTTGGGGTAATCTTAGTTTTAAGTTATTTAATTATTAAGTACTGTGATGTATACAATTTTATTTTTAAGTACATCTTTTTTGAGTACGTCTTATTCAATTTACTGTAATGGGTTTAAAATGCCTGAAATAAATGACATATTATTATTATTAAAACTGTTGTTGTATGCTCTATGGCTTAAAAAAACATTATATACCCTACTATAATGTCGCTAAAAAGTATGTTTGTTTTGGTGCCATAGACAACTAAATCTATGTTAGGTATAACAGGTTCATATAAATATTAGGTAATACGTAGTACATACTATTTTACATACACAATATTCACATGTTTAAATCATTAGACTAAACATTTTTATGTCAACTTAAGGGAAAAACTCGTATATATAATTTGCCAAGATGCTGCTCGATATATTTTGTAATTTTTAATTTTCCCGCGATTGCTGTATGGATGTACCTTTGCCATTCCTTGAAGGATAAATCAAGCCACTCAAAGGAGATAAGTATATAATATATTTCCCGCCCATTTAAGCGGTGCCTCGAAAACTTGTGATATTTGTTTGTTTAATTTTTGTTTTATTGGTATTTTGGTTATTGAAAAATTATTGTATGCAACACGTTGTATAACTTGGTCAAAAAGCGCTCGTGGCATCATTAATTGCGATGTGAGCAATCGACGCCATTCGTGTTTTTTGACTCTCACTATACAACTATTGCATAAAGTTCTATGTAAGCATCGCCAACACTTTAATTACATTTTTTTAATGATAATAATGGACGAGAAGGAACTTCAGCTGATGGTAATTGATGCGCCGTGCCCATTATAATGTAGTGCCGCTGAGGATTCTTGAAACAACCAATATTTCTGACCGGCACTACTATTGCGCTCGTCACCTTGAAACCTTAGTCCATTTATACGTCAAGATAGACTATGATAGTTTTGAAAACGTCTAAAAAAATTAGTTTTAGAACAAACCTGTATTTTGAGGAATTCATGCACACTAACACAAAGTGTCTAACAAATCGCGAGTGTAAGACGTAGCTTGACACGTGCACTAAAATATTAAACCTGGCCTGTTTTCACTAGCTACGGCGCCCTTTAGATCGAAACACAATATACACTTACACTTTAGAGCTCCACGGCTGAGTAAGGTGCCATTGTTGTACCCATAAGCTAGCCGGCATCATGTGAAAAGAAGCCACCCCCTAATAATATAATAAATCGAAATCTATGTGTTATTGCACCCACAGGCAACGACCACATGAAATATTACATACCTAAACATAAATTTTAATTGAGTACTAATACTAAGAAAGATATAAAAATATATTTATTAATATAGCTATAGTGGAAATTTGTTAAAATAAACAAAACTTATTTTAGTAACAGCAGAACTAAAATATTACAATAAATGTATTTTTTTTGAACAGTAAATAATGCTGTACCTATCAATATAGCAGTTTATTTATATTACGATGATTACCTACCAAAAGAACTGCCGTAAAATATTTTTTAATACAGGCTGAAAAAGTGGTGTTATAGCAGGGATGTATACCGTTCGGGATGTGGTCTATTACATACTCGAGCTTTTTCTTTTCCTTTTCCGAACTCGTGGGTTCTCTTTCCCAATTGTCAAAATAATGTCTTTTAAAAAGAAAAAACCAACCACGAAGTATTTACAAAAAAAAAACATAGAAGTTTCTATGATTCATGCAATTATTTCTAAAAAGAAATCAAGACGAAAGCACGTCCCGAGCCTAATTTGTTTCAATGAGTTAGGTTAGGTTTCTTTTTATTTCATCTCATTAAATTTCATTTTCACTTGATATCAATAAAAAAAATCTACTGAAGAATTGGGTCTTCAGTAGATTTTTACTAACAGCCAACTGTATGGGCATAGTTCCCTTTGCCTACCTTGAATGCGTGAATAAAAAGGAAAAAATCTCTGCTCTCTCAGATTAGTTAGTTGCGTTTATTGTGTTTTTATTATTCTATTAAAATGCTTCGTTTTTTCGCAACTGTATTAAAAATAGTTGTTCAGTACACGTGCGGAGCCGTCATTGCAACTTGTTCCGACTGTCAACCCTCACCTTCAGTTGCGCCTCGGCTCGGGTAGACATTTGTCGGAACTCTTCGCAATGACAGGTTTTCCACACTCGTACTGAAATGTACTATTACAAATGGAAAAATCACAAGAATCTATTAATACGATAAAAAAAATCATGAAAAGTATTACAATGGATGCACTAGTTCAACCTGTATCGAGGGCAATAAATAGTTTAACATGTCTATCTTGATATAACTTCGTTTGAGATGTTCTCTCACACGCTATATTTATCGATATTAAAGGTAAAATAAAACTCATAACTAGTTACAAGTTGTTTTTAGGTAATGGTACAAGGTTAACATTGCTTCATAGAATATGTGCTAGCACTTTATTATTATTTTTTTTATTTAAGTGAATTATTAAATTTAAATTATTTATTAAAGTTAAGTTAAGGGTGGGAGGCTCCTTTGCACAGGATGCCAGCGAGATTATGGGTACCACAATGGCGCCCATGGCAGACTGTGAAGCAGTAATGTGTAAGCATTATTGTGATTCGGTGTCATGGGAACCGTAGCTTGTGTAATTACTGGGCAAATAAGACTTAAAATATTATGCCTGAAGGTGACGGTTGCTATTCAGATTTTTTTTTTTTTAAGAATCCTCAGTGGCGTTGCGTTGTAGTGAGCAGAGCGTATCAATTACTATCAGCTGAACGTACTGCTCGTCTAGTCCCATATTGTCATAATATTTTTTTTATTACAGCTATTATTAAAGTTAATGGTGAAGTATAAAAATTGTGCAAATCTGTAATAATTTCAGCTTCGGTGCATGCTCAACTGTCAGTGATCGTGGTCCCAGTGGCGTTCTGTCTCCTAGCCGTTATTTTGGTTGTGTTTGGAGTTGCATATTATCAACATCGATCAAGGTATTTTTTTTTCTTTTTTGAAGTTATACTTCTCTTGGCGCGTTAGGCAAAAAATATCAGAGGGAATTTTTACGGCGTTCACGCAAATTCGACACCCTGACGTTAGCTGGTCAAATAGACCATTTGTATCATACTTCTGCTACCAAGCCTCTTGTAACTCATATGTCTACTAAACCACAACCAATGGAAGAGAATTAAATAAATTTAAAATTTATTATATATATTTTGTGAACTAACAGTGTTGAACTAACTTCTAAACGGCTGGACCGATTTTAATGAAACTTTCTGTGTGTCTTCAGGTGGATTCGAGAATGGTTTAGATTCACAATTGAACTAACTCCTAAACGGCTGGACCGATTTTGATGATTTTTTTGTGTTCCAGTGAATCTGAGATTGGTTTAGATTCTCAATTCCGTCCATATAATATAATTCTCCTGCTCATGTGACAACGGCTGTCGGGTCCACTAGTATAATATAATTTCTATTTTATGTACAAGTTTTAAAATAGTAAAAAAAATAACTTCTCTCTAATTGTAAAAAAATAATTTTACGATAATATTTAATGACACGTTATTTTACTAAATTATGCGGTACAATAATATTTTCATTGGTTGTATTTAATACCATATTGTTTCTTTTTTTTATTACAATATTGTTTTTCTAGAAACATAAAATACTTTAGATTTTTGTTCTATTTGGCCAAAGAAAAACTATTACTAATACTATTTGCGTGTATAAAATTTTCTTTCTTCCGAACCACTCATACTCTAAGCCTCATGTGTTTCTTGCGCCCTTTCTTCTTTCAGTAGGTGTTTAATATATGAATGTTAATGAACTAGGTCACCAGTATTACCGCATCAATATCTCTATAATGCAATCTCATTATATATATAATGAAAATGGTCTTTGTTTGAGGGTTTTCCAGGCTTAAACCACTGATCGCATCGACATGAAACTACCATCATTCTATGCGAAATTTATCCTAGATGGTTTATGGCTACTTAGTTTTTTTACTGTGTTTGTATAAGATGAATAAAATTTAATTTATTTCTCTATAAAATTTGCCCAGGGAAACGGGCGGAAACGGCTACTTATAAAATATGAGAAAAGCGTGTCTTGTATTTTCGCTCACCTTAAGGAACAGTATATGTGGTGTTCTTTGCATAAAATGAAAAGGAGTCGTATCCTATGATACGACGAAGAGCTATCTCTTTGCAGATAAATACTTACCGCAAAATCTTTCTTTTTAAAGCCTTGTATTGGATTGTGCTGTGGTCTGTGGTGGTATGTTTAATATATCTTGTAGATAAAATATGTCGTACTTAAGTGTGTTTCTTGGATATAAGTAATCTATAATATATAAGAGATTTCCATCTTTGTATTGACTCATCATGATATCTCTGGAACCATAAGGCGTAGAGACTTTATAATTTGGTAGGAATATTCCTTTCCCCGAGTAGAAATCAGATTTTATGAAACTCCACCCGCAAAAGTATTTTTATTATGAACAGAACAACGTCTATCGGGTCAGCTAGTTCAATAATATGTCCTTTTCACAGAAGGTTTGGTGTACACTGAGCAGTCAGCTTCCCTATCTTTTATTTATCCCTTCAGTAGCCAGTTACTGTCGTGTTTAGTACTCTTCGGTCTCCTTCATTCAGTGGATAGTTATTGTTAAGCGGCCGTTTTCAATAACGTATCTCTAGTTACGGACACATTGCTGTCACTGTTTAGTGACAAGATTTTATCTATTCATAGTTATGTCCAATATAGTTATAGTCCAATTGAAATGTAAATAAGCGTAAAAAGATAGATTTGTCTACCTCTAGTATGTTAAACTAAGGATATTGAAATCGGATTTGCGGCAAACCATCGAACATAGCGTACGCGAGTATTACGGCGCTTGCGCGTGCCACGGTGCCGGTCGCTGTCGGTTTTTGAGACCCCATGAAATGAGCTTCTGTCGTTCGCTCGTGCGCAGTTGGGACTGTTTTAGACTTTCCTCGCGAGGCGAATACGTTAAAATTGACAATTTACTTTTTTGATACTCGAAAAAGGTATTGCAGGCAAATTTTAAAGTGATTGCTAATTTGGTTTACAAGAATGTACTGGTCTGTCTATCTGCCGCGGGCTGTTCTAGCTTTTGTTAACCCTTACTGGTTAGTACATGTGCATTCGCTATCTTACGTGACCTACCCGTACCAATCACAGTTAGAAGAGATTCTTTGGTGTTAGGTGTATAGTTCATCAATTCCAATATCTACGTAAATAAAGTGTTCTTTTCTATGTAATATAGAAAGTTTTTGTGGTGCTGACGTGTATTCTTTTTCGTTTCAGATACACGATAGAGGTAGCTGACTTCGATTTCGGTCAACAATTGAATTTGGATTACAAGACGTTCATGGAGCGACTTAGAGATAGTTTCAGGAATGCGTTCAACTTCCGATACCGAGACGACACGGATCCACTTACAGCCGACACTAGATATGACTCCATGTAGTAAGTTGTATTAGGTTAGTCCCTTCGCACATCAATACGTGTTGTCCAAAAACGTCAAAAGATGGCGCTCAAAACTAAACTAAACGATTGTTACGGTTAAGATAGTCATATAATTTTCTGGTTTTGCCCAGAAGCTATATGCAGTTATATTATATAGAAAATAATATTCATTCTTATTCTAAAGGTTTCTTGTATAGTGTATCTACTGTGGTATATGTATATTTAAATAATTTGTATTGTATACTTTATCATAGCTTGAATTGCATAGTTATTATAAGTACAATAATAGTATTAAAGAAGTCGATTACGTGACAGTTTACTGTTGATTTCTTTGTCAATCTTAAACGTTGTTACTGTGAAAGTTTTAACCGGAGTACTTCTCGCTATTTTAAGAACACGGTTCAGAGAAAAGTTAATTTCGGATATTGATTTTAAAGTAGTGGCAGGCCATGACATTGTCCACTAGTTACGTCTTAAAAATACTTTTGAAGAACAAATTGCTATTTATAATACACGGAAACATTAGTTAGTAGTATGACTTTGTCTCATGATCGCTTGGTGTCAGAAAATTATATTAATATCATCGTTATATTCTAAAGTTTGTACTGAATTAAATATCTTAAAGTAAACAGTGCAAAATAGAATGGATTAATCATCAAAAGTAAACTGCCTCGTACGATTTTGTAATTATTTATCGAAATAAATGCTTTAAAATATTATGTGAGTGCATATATATGGTAATATTATGATCATATGATAAAAATAAATTGAATTGAAATCATAGAAATCTAAAAAAAATGTTTTTATCAAGTCACATAGCACGTAATTGTTAAAAATAACCTTCTAATTGGCTGACAAATGGTGATCCGATTTGAGCCAAAAATGGTTCAAGAGACATTGTTCTCTGTATAATATATTATGAACTTGAAACTAAAACTTGAACTTGAAAAAGAAAAAATCTATCTATGCCAAATTTAATACAAATAGTTGGATACGTATCAGATCCTATAACTTGTCTATAAATTTTGATTTATTCAATAATTGCTCGTTTAGCACTATAAGATTTGTCTAAACAGTCAGAATACTTTGTATTTTTTGTTTATTGTAGTGAATAAAGCCAGTTACAGTCCACCCTTGTGTGAGTGAGTAGGTTGAATTATAGGTCGATGACCGGATTTTTTTTGGTTCCATTACCGCTAGATTTATCTTTCTGTTTAAACCGGATAGCAAAAAGGGATTTCTTTGTGTTTTTATACTTGAATTGTTTATTCCATTAAATTGATTGTTATTTTCATAATAATTGTGCATATTTGCTTTATAGCATTTTCAATTTATAACTTGTTTTCTATCATATTGTTTAGGATATGTTGATTAGAAATCTATTTCCATGCGATAGGTAATGGGTTTGCTAATATGAAAAAATGCGATTCATGAAACTACCGTCGATACATAGGCATAAAAGCTTTTTAATAGACTGATAAATATAATTGAACTAAATTAGTAGTTGAACATAATATATATATATAATAGATAAACGTTGGTAATGACACAGGATGTGGTTACAATACGGCTTATCAAATAGTTAATACTTAGTACAATAACATGAACTAACTAAATACAATATATCTAATATACGAGACTATATTATGTGTGTTGGTATCGTACAGACTTTATCAGCTTATGCCTAACACTGCATCTAAATGACAAACTTGCGTCGTTTATAAATTAACTTGGACTACGAAAATTGTTGTGCCTTTTTCTACCACGCTTTTGAAACTTATTTTTAGCAAGAATATTAAAAGTTAGTTAAAAGAAGTTAAAAGTAAAGCAAGTGATACAAAATCAAAAGCTTGTTTGAATATAAGTATAAAGATACACAACGTAATATAATTAAATTGTTTTTGCGAAAGTTACAAGTAATTTTTTTGGCACCATGCTAAGCGTTTATGTAAGCATAGATTGCCGAAGTATAAAAAATGCAATTTTATTAATTACTTGTATGTATAATAAAACAAAGATTTTGAGTCATATTTACATACTATAATTTAATACAGTTAGTATATAAGCAAATGCATCTCTAAAAGTATGTTAAAGGCTTAGAGTATTTAACTTAGTGAAGACGTTATCGATGGGGAAATGTTTCTCGGAAACTACAATGTAGATTAACTCCACGTATGCAGATGGCGAATATGGTATTTTATATTGTAGTAACTAGGGGTAATGCTTTGGATGTCTGCAGAAGGAATAGGGTCAAATAATTCTTCAAACACTCATGCTCATAGAGGTCAGATGAATGATAATATACCAACGTATATGGCTGACCGTCTATTCAAATTCAAATTCAAATTCAAATATTTTTATTCAAAATAGGATGTGAAATCACTTATTGTAAGTCAAAAAACGTTGCCTTGTCAATCAAAAATGGTTACAGTAACTTCAGTTACGTACAATATACAAGAGAGAGATGTGTATGCGAGAGAAATCTCTCTATTCTAAGTATATGTCGATAATAGTTATTGATAATTCCTTTAACTTTACCAGACGCCATTGTTCCTAACGTAACGATTATTTATTGAGTGTTGTGACATTATAATAGTTATATATAGATACTCACGCGCATAGAAATGAAATATTTTTGTATTATTTTTCATTAGCCATTAATGAGTTGGTTAACCAAAGCACTGAATTAATACGTTTAATTAAATTAATTATGATTAAGTAAAAATTCTACTCTCCCGTATAATTAAGAGACTAGTAATTGTCTGCCTCATATGAATGGCGTCTTTCTTTGGTTAAATACTTTAAGGTTGAAAGTGATCAGTCATATTTTCTTGTGATATAATATAGAGTTATTTATTTTATTATTATTTTATTAGAGATGTAGGTGTAATTATAGGTATTGTTACTGTTTATTAGAAGCATAGGACTGCAGCTTAACATTCAGTGACTTCGAAGATTGATTCTAAGTAGACGTTTTAAATAGGTGATAACAATGTATTGGATTGGAAATATTAATCATAGTCATAGTTTTATGCTTCTAAATCGCAGAACCTGAAATAAATTAGTTATTAAAATGTTACTAAATAAATGTGTTGAGTTTTTCTTTTCTTGAATTCAAAGTTGTGAGAGTTAAGACTCACTCGCCCAAAAATAACAGCTACGGCACATTCAAACTGATACGCAATATATTTGCACATTACTGCTTCACGGCAGAAAAAGGGGCCGCTTTGGTGCTGTCGATTTAAATAAAATTCGTGGTTTCCACAGGTCTATCTTTGGTCCATTTAGTCGCATTCCCAACTCGACATTCGGGAAAATCTGTGACAGCAAAATATCGATAGAATAATAGATTGGACCTATTGCTATTTAGTACCTCTTTATATTTACTATTTGTGAGCGTGAGTTTATCATAATAATTAACGATTTTATTCATATTAAACCAGGAATTTCAGGCTGAATTCGCCGTGGCTTTTTGACACAGAATGGCGTATCACGGCTTTTTACCTTGACACATCACTCGACCCGAGATTATAATTGTATCGATCATGTTATTAAAGCAAAATCAAACTTTTGGAAAAAAAAACCAACAATTATCATCATTAGCCGGAAGACGTGCACTGCTAGACATGATCCTCCCCGGAAGATCTCCAAGACGATCGCTGTTCGTATTTCAACCCCACCAAGCCTTTAATTAGCGATAAAAGGTAGCCTTGTCTTTTCCCAAGCTCTGAACTATCTCTGTAATAAATTTCATCAAAATCGGTTCAGTGGTATAGGCGTGAAAGCGTAACTAAACAAACTTACATTCACATTTATAATATTAGTAGGGATTTCATTTTTATTGCATACAATAAGAAGGAAATTAGCTTCATTTCTACAATTCTCCATTAAACTAATTTGGTGAGAAAGTATTTATCCGTTTTGGCACCAAAACACACAAACTAACTACCTGAGAGAGTGATGATTAAGGTTGGACTATGGGACGTTTACCTATTCGTGTGCGAATAGGACTCGCACACTGGCTTATTTACGATATAAGGATGAGTTGGTGACCTCTACTGATAGCAAGTTAAGAATTGACTTAATATCACTATAGAAAAAACTCTGAAAATTTAAAAATTGGATGTAAATCTGAAAGTCCACACCGCGCACGCTTATAATTAAGAAGAGAAAACAAACATCTGAAAACTATAATGCAGGGTTAGTGTAGAGAACCCACTTGAGAGAACCGGTACCCATGTCTTCTCGATTTCACCATCACTATAACAGGCAGCGGTCCTCAAAAAGATTTTACCCAGATGAGTGTAACACAGTTTATAGCTATATGCATACCTGAGAATTAGCTAATGCGATGATAGTTTATAGCTGTACTGTGTAGGAGATAGACGTAAGTATCCTTCTCTACTCTGTGATATTATATACAACAAGTTGTGCTAAGCGCCATCTTGTGTGAATATCATGACAAAGCTACAGCACATTCGAAGCCGCGTGTAGGACCTAAGTAAACATTATTTTTGTTACTACTGCTCACTACTGGCAGTCTTCTAATGGTTTTCGAGCTTAAAATGATAAATTAAAACAACAATTATAACAAACAAAATTTAACAAAAAACTATTTTTTGAACTTTAAGGGCAACTTTTGAATAAATGTATTGTACGCGGCTGGCGGCATTCGACGCAGTTTTTTGAGCCTCCTAAAGAATCTTTGATTAAATTAATTTTGATTAATTTGATTAAATTGGTAGAACTTGGAATTTCGAAGTAATTCCGAAAAAAAACACTACGGTTTTTTTTCTTCAACGATAACTCACAAACGAATTGGTTTTTTGATGTTAAGAGATTTTCATTAGTGTCTGGAATCGGTCGGTAAAGAAGTTTAAAAGTTATTCCAAAAAAACACCCAAAATTTTTTTTTTGTAATTTTTTTGAGATTTCTTAAAATCAACTGGTCCGTATCGGTCCTATTCAAAATCTATGTTTAGTCAAGCAAGTTTTATTACCATATTCCATATAATTAAAAACAAAATCCAGGCAAATTAGAGAGCCGGACAAAATCTGGCCTACAGTCTAAAAGTCCGGACATGTCCGGATTTATCCGGACGGATGTTTACCCTAACCAAGAGAAAGCGTGGAAATACACCAATTTTTTTAAAGGTTTAAAACGAATTTTATTGAAGGCTTTATTTCTTCATGTACATGATAATATATATTTAATATATATAATGGTGATCATAGTTAGAATACTATGCTAAAGTTTTGAAAATATTATATTGTCGGACTTGGACTAAGGTAAATATTTAATTACACACATTCATACAGGCAAAGCATTTAAAAAAATCGTTTCACGTACCTAACTAGCTCAAACTGGTTTCTACTGGAGATGGTTGAATTTGCTTTGTGGCAATATAACAAATAATATAGTATAAGGTATGTACTTATAGCACACGGCGCTTCTGTCAAACCCAACTTCTTGCCTGTATGCCTGAGCATTTGCAAGTTGATCCCAATATTTTTATCCCAAATGTCATAACGTACAGTAAGATAAAGTACAATTTCTCGTCGTAAAAGTGGATTTTAAGTAGTTTACTTTCAATTATTCGCCTTAGGTTTTAAATTTCATAATACCTACATCTTAAATATTTGTAATAATTTAAGTTAATTATGCGTATTAGAAACTCGACTTCCAATCAAAGCTTAATTCTAATGCAAATTCAGGTCTTGATCCCATTTGAGTTGATTCAGACGTTAATGGTAACATTTCACGAGAATTTTAAACTCTGAATGGGCTGGAGGCTTCAAGCGCCATTGGGTTAAATCTCTTTCATTCATGTTACGAAATCGTGAGAAGCCTAGCTATGCAGTTTTAATGAACCTACGTAAATGACTAAATTGCAGTGTACATATTTCTACACTATTTTATTCTGTCAACGTTTTTATAAAATCTCAGTTACATTAAATGTCGTTAGCGTCTAGTAATGGGTAGTTTTCAGAAATGTGTGTTACGGTTTCGTTTGTAAGTTAATATTCTTTATTGGAATATTCGTATTTGATTTTTCGTTAACAAAGAAGGTAAGTAGGTACTTAGCCTTAAATTTATTGAAGTTATAGTTACTTATGCTTTAGGCGCGTTATGAAAAAATTATGAGAGTCAAATTTTAAGATGTGCGCGTATCATAAAAGTAACATGTTGAAGTTGGTTTCTAAAATTTTCTGACGTTTGCGTCATTTGTTATTTTTTTTTTGGTTTCTTCTTTCATTATTAGGACAGGCAAAGGGTTCAAGCCCATAGAGCCGTATTCATTATTTAATAATTAATTGTTAATTAATAACACGAAGAATAAATCATTTTAATGATTTTTGCTTCGTTAGGCCAAAGACTTAGGTATAACTTCTTGGGTGCATGCATAGGTACCTACACATACACTCTTTTTATATATTCTCAGTATACTTTATATTAAATAACACTACTGTAGCCTACATTCTTCAATATAATTGGCGATATTCAATCAAAACCTGATTCTGAATTTAGATACTTTCCTATATCACCCATTATCATTTATCTACATTCAGTTTTCTGTCACTCCCATAGAATCTGTATAAAGTTTCAAATGTTTAAGATATTTACCAAGTTTCCGAACGTTAATAATTAAACTTAAAACAATAAATTAAGATAACTAGTTCCATTATAATAAACATCGTTATCGAACTGTATATAATTACCAATGTAGGTACTTTAAATCACAGAGGTCTGGGCAGTTGTGTGTTAGCTTATCTATGCACCCTGACACATAGACAATAATATTATTAATATTTAAATTATACGACGTCGGTAGGTATTTATTGCCGACTGTGATAAAACATGAACTCGACTTTTGAATTGGGCTATCTTAGCATAATTTCACTATAATTTCAGCTGTCAAATGACTAATAAAACGAAATCAAAGAGTAGGTATGCTAATCCTACACTCAATTCAGTTTTACTTAAGTAAAGTCTGAGCAGAGGCTAAGTACGCTGTATACATCTTAGCCTAAGACTTGCACGCCAAAAGTTTCGGAATCTTTATAGCCTAAACAGATGGTCGGATTTGGTACGGCCAAACCATCGAACTCGATTCGGTACCGGATCATATCTATTCGACGACTTTTTTTTACGATAGTAAGGGTCGAGACGAACATGACGTTCAGCTGATGGTAATTGATACGCCCTGCCAATGGGCATGACAATGCAGTGCCGCTAGGATTGAAATACCCAAAAATTCTAAGCGGCACTACAATTGCGCTCGTCAACTTGAGACATAAGATGTCAAGTCTCATTTGCCAAGTAATATGACTAGCTACGGCGCAATTCGGACCGAAACACAATGCTTACACATTACTGCTTCACGGCAGAAATAAGCGTTGTGGTACCCATAATCTAGCCGGCATCCATTGCAAAGGAGCCTCCCACTGGTAAAAAATTGACTATGACGCATTGTGCATTGAACAAAATTAATATTATTACCGTCCGGAACGTACCGAGTACGACGCCGGACCAATTGTTGCAGGGCGCCCACCCACGCCCACCGGACCGTCTCATGGTCCGGTCGAACCAAATCCAACCATGTGTTTAGGCTATTTGATTAACACAAGGCCTAACCTACATGACGATATTTTCTTGCCCATAAAACTAAAGAGAATTTTTCTTGTAATATTCTTCCCATATTGTATTTCAGTTTGAGCTGATTATGGTCTCGTTGGTAATGCTCTAAATAAATAAAACAAAAATTTAGAAAATGTAAAGATATCAGTTTCGAAGTGAACTTCGTTGATATGTAGATAATTTGCAAACTAACAACGGATTTATTTATAGTTTATACAGCCGAATTGTTTGTAGGTCTTCTGTTAGTATCACCTTTTCTATAAGTATTGTGAATTGAGAATCGAATCGAAATATGGTTCATAACATGGCGCATAACTTTCAGGATTTATTCAACCTATTAATGCGTGAGCAATTTAGATTTGTCTGTGTGCGTTAGCTAGTTCAAAATTCTAAGGAGCTAATTCCAAGCGTGGCTGACTGTTTTTGACTTGTCAATAATAATAGGTTACAGTTACAATAGATACGCTTACCTTTTCTATCTTGCTGTATCTCCATTAGTAATGTTTTTGTCTCTCGCACACACTATGTTTACCAGTGGGAGGCTCCTTTACACAGGATGCCGGTTAGATTATGGGTTGGTGCCCATCTAACGGCTATCTGCTGGTCTCATCCCTTATTGTCATAAAAAAATATCTATGTATTTAGCAAGTGACACGGTTAGTTAATACATTGCAATAATTATTGTTCCTAAAACTATAAATTACAGAATTTTGTATTTAAAGTAGTTTCGACTTTACATACTGCGGCCACAAAGTCGCGATAAGGCGAAGA
The DNA here is from genome assembly GCF_905404315.1 of Leptidea sinapis. NCBI lineage: Eukaryota > Metazoa > Arthropoda > Insecta > Lepidoptera > Pieridae > Leptidea > Leptidea sinapis. The sequence goes on along the minus strand of NC_066312.1, from coordinate 27,408,212 downwards.
TTTACGTTGTCGCGATATGTCAAGACAAGCAATTCGTCATATTTTTCTATGCCAATGACATAAAGCTATAAATTCTTGGGTGCGGACAGACTTTTTATTAGCTTCACCTGTATGTATATTTGTTTGTAACCGACTCATTTACGCTCGAATATGACCCAGTTTAAACGGCTAGATTTCGTTCAAACTTCGTAGATGTATCGAAGACCGATGACACTACATTAATTTGATAAAACTATTCCATTTTTCAATTTGCAGAATAAGATTATTTTTATTTATATAATTTTCATCTATCGTCTTTAAGGCAGGAATAGTTGTGTAATAAATGTTTAACCGATTTATCTAATATTAGAGAAAGGTTTCAAATACCAAAGAGAATTTTTGATTTAATAATGCCAATAATTAAAAAAAAAAACTACAAAAACAGCTTTTATAAATAGACCAAAGTAAAAAGCAGGAAATATTTTAAATTTTTTCGTTCGTTTTTCTATAAAAAGCGTGTTTTTTAGTTTTTAAACTACTATTTATTGTAAAGTAGTTTTATGAAGTATTATGTATTATTATTATTATATTTAACTATTATGTATCTACTTCTGTGGCGTGTCTTTTATTTATTTAAGTACATATTTATTTCTTTATTGGTGTTCCTCTCATCTAAGTGATATTTTCTTTTAAAGAATAAATATCTATCGTAAAACCTAAATAACCCCATGGCGTGGTCTTTAGAAGAAGCAGCTCGAATAGTGCACCCAGTGCACTGCGTACGGTTGGATCACTTGGCGTTGCGTAGAGACGGTGCTTCATAGTGTCCTCTACCGCATTTATCACGGGAAGTGTTCCGAATAACTGTTTCACCTAATTTCTGCGTCCGAATTCCCCCTTCGAACGACACGCTACAAAAAAGGATATCATCCCCACCATCTGGAAATGTATCGTTCCAACACATTGCGGTTTTCTGGGAGCGTACCACGTACCACAAAGGTGTGAATATAGCTTCCTTGTGCGGTGTTTCCGATACCATATAACATAGGTACCTTCAAAAAAAGCGCGTACACGGTAGCGTGTGATGGTAATTGATACGCCCTGCCCATTATAATGTAGTGCCGCTCAGGATTCCTGAAAAACGAAAATTTCTGAGCGGCACTACAATTGCGCTCGTCACCTTCAGACATAAGATGTTAAGTCTCATTTGCCCAGTAATTTCACTAACTACGGCACCCTTCAGACCGAAACACAATAATGTTTACACATTACTGCTTCACGGCAGAAAAAGGCGCCGAAAGTGGTGGCTGTTTTTATAACATAATATAATATCTGTATATGCAACAAGCGTAACCGTAACTTCTTGATGCATCGAACACAATGGCAATAACGTAACTAACTATGTAAGTAATATTGTGTGGTACTATTAAAAAATGCTTGTTAAATTAGCATGCTAATTTGCATCTTGAACGAAGTAATTGTATGCAAGCCGTGCGTTTTAACACGTGTCAAAATAAAAGTTATACCACAATCTAACGTATACAACATTAATACAATATATCGCATAACTCATTTATACTCAAGAATCGATAGTTTTATAAGTAATAAAATATTGCCTATATTATAGCCTGTACATCATTTTGTTCTATTGTCAATAGTTTTTGCAGCGCACGCAAAAATAGGTTTTCGATTTTACACCTTGTGTTACAAAATAGCAATTTTATTACGGATCCCTAATTTTGAAAAAAAAAACATAGCCTATAGCCTTCCTCGATAAATGGACTACCCAACACTGAAAGAATCATTCAAATCGGACCAGTAGTACCAGAGATTAGCGCGTTCGAACAAACAAACAAACACTTGCAGCTTTATAATATTATATTATAGTATAGATTTTAATGTTCCAGTATGCGTAGGTACTAAAATTGCTGGAATTTGGTAGTATATAGTACTAGGCGAGAATCTATGCTTTAATTGGCCATTTAAATTTAATTCTGTGAATAATAATTGAAATTGGTATTTTTATGACTTTGAAATTATAAGTAACGTAGCATATAAGGATTTTTAAATGATAATACATCTGTAGGTAGGTGGGTATAGCTTGTTGCACCTTTATGATGTATAAAATTCTCGTGTCGCGGTGTTTGTAGTTAAACTCCTCCGAAACGGCTTGACAAATTCTCATGAAATTTTATGTGCATATTGAGTAGGTCTGAGAATCGAACAACATCTATTTTTCATCCCCCTAAATGTTAAGGATAGTCCACCCCATTTTTTTTTTAATTTTTAGATAAATTATTTATTTTTTTATGATACAACATTAAAAAATACATAAAACCCTCTACAATTAATACCTATTTTTCTTTCGCGTTTTCTAATATTATTCTATTACATCTACAGATACGCACTAGAGTTGCAAGATTGCAATCGAATTTACTTTATATGGGCTGGTATCATATATATATATATATATATAAATAATTTTACAATTTGGTATTGATGACAGAAGTACCTAGATAGCTATTTAATTTAGATACAATTCATTTTTTCCCAACATTAGAATAAGTACTCTAGAATAAGTATTTGTTGGAAAAATAAAATTTATAATTATTATTATTATATTTGAGTATTAAATTACCTATTCAAATAGGTATAATTAAATTCTAGTCAATAATTTGTATGGTTATTAAATCAATCTCTTATAATAAGAGCAACTATAGATAAGTTATAATAGCTATATATAGTATTTCAAAGCTTTTGTTCTTATTATAATTATCGATGAGGTATAAATACAATTATTTCAAGATATTATTATCTTCATCGTAATTTACGGTTCTTGACCCAAGTTCATTGACCCTCCGCAATTTATTTACGTATTTCATTCCTCATACACTAATATTCGCTCGTCAAATCGTCCAACTGCTCTAATACAGCTTAAATAGAAGGGTTACACGTTTTTATTAACTTAAACTTTTTACGTCGCGCGTTTATAATTCTTTTGTTTTTCTATCTAGTGTTTATTATTCTTTGTTGATATATATAATGACATTATAGTATGCTAGCTGACCCAACAGACGTCGTTCTGTAGATAGTAACAAAAAATACTGTTTTTATAGGAATTTGCCAATAATATTTCAAAACATCAAGAATTATTTTGTAAAAATGCTCCCTGTTGTTATAATGAAATTGTCTCACAGTAGTCCTATCCCTCAAGTTGGACTAAACTACACTCCATGAAGTAATCCCCATTAAAATCCGTTAATTAGTATAGGAGTCCATCGCGGATAAACAACGTGACACGTAATTTATATATATTAAGATTGTGGAACAAGTGCGACAAGTTGTCGTTTGGCCACGAAAGCGAAGTTGAAGCGGTCATTCGTTTGAGTGGGTAATCGACAACGTCGCACGAGTTGCACATACTATTTTGTATAAGAAATGCGACGATTTATGTATTATTTCCGACTCCATATTCGTTTTTAAACTTGTGTAACTTAAATTATATTTTTATTTATAAAATAAAATGTCAGACGCGTCAACCTCAATTCAGTTTTGATATTTCGAAATTTGCGTGTGCCAAGTATAATTTGCGTGCGACTAATAAACTTTTCGCACTCAATTGCACGCACGTAATTTTAAAATGGGCAAACGGCTCTTTTTCAACCGCAACAGCGAGTGTCAAGGTTACTACTTTTCCCGCATGAGTAATATAAGGGCACTTTTTATTAAGGTTTTCAACCTTTGCTAAGATCACGTAATAAAAGCATTAATATACATTCATGTAAATCTTATTTCAATATCTAATACATATTTAATACAACTTACCTATATATAATATGGACCGCAAATCTTCATAAAGTTAGTACGATGATTGATCAGGGGTGTCCTCATAGATCGCGTGAGGCTATTGCCATTTTAACTCTACACAGTTGCACAGTTTTTGCTTTTGGACAAAATTGTAAATAACATTGAACAAAGGAAACGTCCAAGATTCAGAAACAAGCGCGCTGAATTTTTCAACCATTGTATTGATGTACGAAATAATGAAGAAAACTTTTACGATTTTTTGTCCATGTCAAAAGGAACGTTAATTACGTTACCAATCCGGACACTTAAAAAAATTCGGTGTATTTTATTACATGATCGGACATCGTTCCATCCTTACTAAACATTTTCTATGGTCATGCGATGGCTTACGACTCATACGAGCTATAATTTGGACACTTCAGGAGAAAACTGTATGTTTGAACATATCGTACGACGAGATCGCATCGTGTCATCGTACGATCAGTGTCAATTAGGACGACACCTAATAGTCCGCTTCCGACCACCGCAGCCTAAAAACCCCCTCTTTCCAAGTTACGTCATTCGTAGCAGTGTCGGATATCCGTTCACGCTTAGCAGTTTTTAAATATACTTTTTTGCGACGGCTTTTAGGTTCTAGTTACCATATTACCTTTGGCTTTTTATTTCTAGGGCTCAAAATAATTGAATAAAATATATTTATTTATATTAATGGTGACATCCTACGTTATAGTTTGTTCTAATTTCAACTGAGTCATTATGTTTGGTATTGTCTGTACTCGATGATAAGCCTTGCTAGATCTACATTTATTCACTCCTTCATAGGTCTTCGTATTAAATTTTACAATAAAATAACAGACAGTATACTGGGGACCCACTGAGCACATATTCAAGAAAGATAATAAAGATTCTTTTAAATAAATAAATAATTAAAATTATTAGATTATTCTTAAAGATAAAATAAAGTTTCTTTGACAAAGATGCCTTACTATAATATAGTATTTTATATAGAGGATAATGATAATAATAATAATAATATTGACACTTTTTACACAAATTATCTTGCCCCAAGTTAAGCATAATATATAGCCTGTGTTATGGGTTACAAAACTTACAAGTCAATGATATATTTAATACAGTATACTTACTTAAACTTACATAAATTCATATAAACATACATAAATACATTTAAACATCCATGACTCGGAAAAAAACATCCATATTCATCATATAAATGCTTGTACCTACCGGGATTCGAACCCGGGACCTCTAAGCTTAGTAGGTAGGATAGCTAACCACTCGGCTATACAGATCGTGGTCTATGATGCACGGTTATTGACTGGTTCTGCGCACGCCAGTAAAATTGTATAATACTCGTATTATATTCAATAGGCTACGTTGTTATATGATTTAAAAGATGGGCTGGCAGTTTCATGTCAGTTCTTCTCTCCATGTCATAGCACATTTACAAACAGCTTCATGACGTTTACCAAATGATTCTAGCAATATGATTAGTTATTGTCACTCCCCATGGTTAATAAATATATTCCTATTTCTATTTCTCACAAATTAAATAAAAAAATTACATCAATTGACATAAAATTAACCACATTTTAATTATATAGGTAACACATTTGCATATTCTAATTATTGTTTATGTTGTCCCGATCTTAAAAATAAAAGGTTAAAGTATAATGTTATGTTAAGGCGACACCAAATGCTAGCGACCTTGAGCGATATGAGTTCACGGCTGCCGGCTTGCCATCTATGTAACAAAGCCAATATTTTCAAAATTCTTGCGTGGATAACTGTTTATTTGTTTAAAATGCTCGTTATTCACTACTAATCTGAATAAATGTACCTACACAAAAAAGTACAAGCTATAAGAATAACTTTTCTGAGAGTAGTACTAAAAATATGCGTCCTGCGATGCCAAAAAATTTGTTTAACTGCAAAGAAAAGTGGTAGTTCAAAAAGGCTCGGGAGTGTTAACTATAACCAACAGCAAGCATTAGCAAGCTACAAACAAGACTTAAGGATATGTGTAACAGGATTAAGTAATGTTCATAGCTCGAAATGCTATATTTTCACCACAAAACTTGTCTAAAAACACCAAACTCGATGTCACGCAGGCATCAAATTTTTAAGGCAATTTTCTCTGTACTCTCGACCAACTGGCTGTAAAGATAAATAGATACACCACCACCACACAGGCAGGCGTTTGAAGGGACGCCCTTATATTGTGTACTCAATAAATCTTGTGTTTTTTTTACTTATTAATTTACATTTACTCTTTTTACTTACTCGTGTAAGGCATTGAGTATTTAACTTACATATTATACATTATTGTTGCATATTATATTGTAATTGAAATGATGTGTAAAACGATAATGAGTTTCTTGCCACTTCTTCTCATTAAAGGTCAACCTTTTCGGAAGTGGTGGTAATTTAAAAAGAAAATAAAACTTTTGACATTCATGTGTCATTTTTTTGACATAATGAATTTATGTTCATGAATATTTACATGTAAAATGTGATTTTGATTTGATTTGTGGAGTGTCAAAATAAAACTTTTTGCCCTTGTAGTGTAATGTATTAACCTTTAATAGATTTACTCGAGGAGTAGAATTTTCCATGCTATAGGACTATAGTGCTTAATTGAATTGTTAGTTATACTAATTAATGGAAATTGGGGTTTTGGAACTTTTAAACAATGACATTATAGTATTAAAAGAAGCTTTTTAATACATTTCCTCAAAAAGTTGTATTTCCATGTGTCTTATTATTACTGTATTTATAAAAAATATTTTTTTCCTCACTTGTGCTTTTTTTCTATTTTTCTCTATGCTATTATTTCCTCAACAATAGTTCAAATTGTAATTATCCAAGGTTTAAACTGTTTTTACCATTGATTTCCTTTCCTAATTTTAAAAAGTCGGAAATATATCAAAAAAGTCACACGATGCAAATGTGAAATTGACCTATTAAAAGCGGAATTGGAATATAATATCATAATAATGTAGATTTTATGGAAAGAGTTGTTGTGTGTACTTCATGAATGTGTATAACAAGCACCCTAGATAATGTTATTATCTTCGCGTTCACTGGTCATGCTCGTAAATAATTACAATAAGTAAATAACAATAACCAAAACGAAACGCTCACATGACTCTTATCAATATTATGATGTAAACAAGTCGAGAAATTCAGATTATCTACTGTTAATAACCTTCCGACTTCTGTTACATTTACGAGTATTTTTCATATTCATTGGCTTTATTATAAATAAAGATTATATTTGTATTTAAAAAGATGGAGCGAGGCGGTCATCGAAAATATTAGAAATATCGCTTAAACTTTTGATGACTTTTCTTCTAATATTCCTGCTCACGCACTGCTTTAAATTCTTCTTCTTAACAAGCTGAATCAATACTTAGAGGTGCACAGTTTCATTTAAATTAATAATAATATAATAATAATAATATTGAATACACGTTAGTTCCTAATTAAGCCATACCATTCCCATTTACCCCGCGGGTTCAACTCAATTACCCCATAGGGAATGACAATATTTTTTGTGTTCATTCATATTTCTAATAACACGTGATTTTTTAATATTTTGTCACTTTTATGTAGACAAATAAGCAAAGCTTAGGTTATAATAAAAGTTGATTTTCTCATTGACTTTTTTCTATTATTTTTGAGCGTTGTAAATTAAGTGTTCCTTCAGCCAATTTCCGCTACTTCTGGTGAAATAATCAAAGTATTTAACTCATTGAATGTAAAAAAAAACATGTGACTTATGGGGCAAGTCTGTGGTTATTATAGCAAAGATAATCAAAAATATTGATCCCCAATTATGTTTAATCTTCAATAAATGTTGCGATACTGGAATTCTTCCAGATTATCTAAAGTACAGTAAACTTATACCAGTTTTATGTAAGGGGATTATGAAGATACTAACAATTATAGACCTGTTTATGTTCTACCTACAATAAGTAAATTTTTTAAGAATATCTATGTTTTAAATCAATTATAAAACCATTTCTCTGGCAATAACATCTTACATTCTAAGCAATTTGGTTTTACGAAAAGTCGTTCAACATCTGATGCATGAAGAAGTGCAAGAATTAAACTTATTAATCTTACTGATACTAACACAGCGACATTGATTTATTTCAGTTATTTTCATAGCATTATGTCATAAGGAAATTTGCTACAGGGGAAAGCAGCTGATCTCGAAACCATAATTGTTTTGCAAAAAAGGGCGATTAGGGCCACCTATAATCGGAATTCTAGAGAATCACTTAGAAATCACTAACGATATAACTATACACATACAATGAAGGTACCCATTACCTTCATAAAAAGCGCGTACACTCTCCTTGAAGGCCGGCAACGCTTCTTTGATTGCTCTGGTGTTGCAGGACCTCGATTTATATTAAGTAACTTTTAATTTACACTACTTACATTAAAACACTCGGTTGGACTGCGTAAAACGGACAATTTAGTTACTGTCTTTGCTACCTGTATGTATATAATTTAGAAACATATTTTTTACTTGTAATACTATTATTTATTGTAATATTTGAGAAATAGAAACAGCACGTATAGATACGAAAATAAGTCGAACAGAATTACAAATAGACCCGAGGCGCATGAGTGGAATTAATGGACGTGGGTAGCACTTATGAAGATCGAATTGACTGCTCAGCAGCAGTTACATAAATGTTCAATCGGAACTTAAAATCTTTCATTTCATCTTTGAATAGGTTATCACTATTTTAATTTGTTTTCGTTTAAAAAAACCGTAGGGTATTTATTTTTTAAGTTATTACCAATTATAGTGGTGTTTAATGTTATGTGCAAAGAACAGTAGAAATATGTTAGTTGGTCTATCATTTTATCAAGTTAAAATTATCTACTTAATAATAAGTAATAATATTATCTACTTACTCATTAAAAATAAACTAGAACCTTATCCTATTGTTTACGAATCGGATTTGATCGATCGAAATTGTAAGTTTTTGTTTCATCGAAGACGGGAGAGCGTGGGACACACTTCAACATACTCTTCCTTACGATGGTATTATTATATTTTAAGTGCATATATAATTAGATATTAATATGTATGTACTACTTTATTTAAAAACGTTTCTGAGCTTTCAGATTTTCCTTACCGTGCAGCAGAATAGAAGATTTTTTGACTTTGAATTCTCATTTTTATCAAGCTCACAAGCCATGCTTTTAACTCTGAAAATACTTCGTCATACCATTTAAAATATTAATTTACCCTCAGGATAATGCAGTTATTAACATCATAAGCATCAAGAAAAATGAAACGTTACCAGTACCGAGCGTTTTAACTTTTGTCAGTGACTAATAAACAAAGCAAACCTATTATATGTACACAACCATTGGAATAAATGGACAGTTCTATTGCTCAAATTATCATTATTTACGGAAACTATATGAAATTATAAAAAAAAATAAACAAGTTATTTTTTACTAGTAATTATATCAAAAGGAAATGCATCAATTAATAAAGACAGGAAAACGGCATTTTATTCCGGGAAACGTTTCGTAATTTACTATCCCATTTACGTATACAATATCCTTTACATACTTATCTATTCGTATTGTACCATAAAAATAAGAACACAAATAAAACAAAATATTAATGTTTCATAAATTTATTATACACAAAACTGAAGTTTTAATCAAATACAAGAACTAAATTTGTTACATTGTAATATTATCTTAGTTAAAAAGCGGTTCTCCAGCGACTATAGAACTTTCAATACCGCAATGATCTTCGCCACGTAATATTTTGAAGAAGCCGTTATCTCCCCAGTCAGAGTTCCACGAGTTTGCAATCAGCCAATATTTGTTTCCGTTTTCAACTCCCCACCCTATAATTTTAATCGCATGTCCCCCAAGCGCTTCGCCTACAGTATGTTTGTACACACCACTTTTATAAGAAAGCAGGTCGGAATAAACTGTAAATGCTCCTTCCACAGGTCCGTTCTTAGATAATTCTGCCATTATATGCCTCTCGCCGCCCCTGATGCTGTACACATGCTTTCCATACCGTTTGTCAGCCTTATATGTGTTTTTGTATCCATTTCTGCAGGACCTCGTGCATTTCGGGGTACTTGTGTCACCGCTGCATGGCATTCTGTCACCGGGAACATGATGCTCACACGGAGGTATTTGGTACGGAAGGCAGCCTTGGCTAGAATTGTAATTACCTCCAGAAACAAGTCCAAAATGTTTCCAATACTCCCAGGCAAGTGTCGGCATTCCCCCGTTGCACCCCAGACCACAAATGGGACAACAACTCAATAAGTCCTCAGCTGAAAAGTGGAAATGTTGTGTGCCATTAGAATAAATACAAACACGGTCCGTCATAGCTTCAACAGCACCAAACGCCCAACAACTTCCGCAGGACCCTTGGTCCCTTATCTCATTCAGCGTGGGACAGTTAGGCCATTTATCTCTTGGATCAAAATTTTCTGGCAGGTCCCTCAAAGCATCGTCATCATGTTCCACTGATAAAAGAGAAGAATAAAACTTGTCATTTATTGTTCCCATAAGTTTCTTGATTCCTAGTAGCGTTGAATGCAAAGGAAAGTTGTGTCCGGCTCTCCATGACGTTTGTTTCCTGTTTATGATATTTATGAAGGCATCGGAGAAAGGGCTCGGCAATTCTTCAGAAGCGAAGGCAACACCACAGAAGAACACTAGTGCAATAATTCGATAGAAGTACATTTTCACGTTTGTACGGGCAACGCTAACACGTTGCGATCGGCCGAATGACCAGTGTTTACTGAGGAGTGAACAATGAACGTTAACTGAATGTCCGAGTTACTTACTTGCTACTGCGGGGGCCGTGGCCTGACCGCGCGTCGGATGTTTCATGTTACTCATGCGCAGAGTAATAATTATAATTATTGTGTGCTTGTGTGTATTGAAATATGATAGGGTGAAACAATAACTGTTTACTGACCGCAAGTCTTAAGGTCATGTTACTGATAACATTGGCGGGCTACGATAAACATTATTTTTAAATTCATGTTTAATAATGCAACATTGTTCAGGAGATATACTTTCCTTCCATTGGTACCTAACCAGATACGTTCAACATTTGAAATTTGTTTATATATGGACGCTTATATATCAACTTTGTTGTTATATTTTCGAGAATTTAGAATTTATATTATTTGGACAGGAAAATGTTTAAAATGCTTTTAACTTTGAACGTGATTCATATGTTGGATGCAGCACCTTACAAACTATTTTCTTTTGTTTAAAACAACCATTGTAAAATACTCTAAGAGTGGCCGTTAAGATTCTTGTATGTTGTTTTAGGTAATTAATATTCTTCCTAAAATCACAAGTAAGTGTTGTTTGTGGATGACACTTCGTTCATATTCAAAGTGAAAAGAAGCCAAATTATTATGCTCTATCTGACATCGTGTACTGGATTTAGCGTGTATTGTAAATTAGTCATAAAACTAAATACATACTTATATTAAATTTACTGCGCGTAATAGTATTTAGAAAATGGTACTAATAATTATGGCGGCCATAAGTGTTTTTCGCTCTACAAAGTTTAAGAATATCTAAAATCTATGTTATTGACAAATGAAGAAAAAATATCTAATATACAAATGATTACTCGTACCAAAATTTATACACGACGCGGGAATTGAGTCGATTCCACTTATAAAATAAAATAATATAGATTACTCCTCCAAATAATTTAAGATCTCCCAATAAACAGTTCTAAGAGGTTAAGAATTAGAGTAGGTAGGGGGAATGGCGTTCTCTTAGGGAAAACATGGTGTATTTTTCAAATTAATTGTTATAAATCAAAATTAAGCAAAGTTACAAAATCTTAAATTATCCACTAATCCTCAATTTAACATCAAAAGTATATATCTTTAGCCTACTTGTAGTACTAGTAGGAAAACATTATTAAAAAAACATGTTTGGACGGCATTGCCCCTGACTTTGGGTAATGCCGCTCAGGGTATGGGGTAATGACGCTCAAACATGTTTTATCGAATTTAACAAGAATATATTTCTTGTTAATTGTTATTTATTTATACTTTCATTTTAATTAAATAAATATTTATGAAACTATTTTAACAGAGTTACAGAGGTGAGCGCCATTACCCAGTGAGCGCTATTCCCCCTCCCTATTCTAATAACGTACATATATATGCCTATAACGTTTTTAATAGTTTCATACATTTGACAGGTCACCGAATATAACGACGTGGGTCGAATTATTGATAGTTAAGTCATATAAGATCGGCTTGAATCGTAGAGATGTCGAGAGAACCTTGCATCTTCCACCGCATGTTTCAAGGGGAGTATGCGCATGAATTGTTCAGGTTAATATAACAACCAGAGGGCCTACCATCAACTTTTAATAAGCGATGCGATTCCGATGCAGTTCAATTAAGGTACCTAAACTGAATCACTAAAATTCGTACCATGAAGTGCTTTTAACTGAATGGCGTTTGGATCGCTTATGAAGAATGAACGAATAAATTTGTGGTCCGCGGTGTGAGAAAGAGATGACGCTCTACAGTCGTTGCATAAGTTTGTCTCTCGTACTCGAACCTATGCGTTGCGTTTCGAAACCTAAAATGATATTATGATTTTAGCGTTTTTTGCGCAGAAAATACTAAAAATGCATTTAAAATTACGCTTTATAGCGTCATTTTATAAACCATTAAGTACTTTTTTGTTATTATTAAATAAAAGTTATATAAATAAATATAGTTCTTTAAATTACAAATTAAATGTTTGCTTAGGTGTTTTCGTAAAAATAACGTGTTATGAACGCACCTCCATTGATGTTTGATTTTACAGGAGCACAGAGTACATTTTTTTTAATTCGTTTTTGCGTCTTTAGTTATTTCTTTTTTGGTATGTATTTTCAGTATTTTGTTTTACAAAAAAGTCTCATCTAATCTTTCATCAATGAAACTTTCCTTTTCTGTATGTTTTCACTATTTTTTAAAAGTTATTAACAACATGATTCACTTTCCTCTATGGAAGTAGCAACTTTTTTCGAATCGCTCACATTGACATGTAAGCTATCCAGATTAGGTTGAAATATTACCTCATGGTACGAATGAATGAACGAACTAAATCAGTTCGCGATTCAGTTAATATAATTTTTGACATTCAATTGACATCATTGCGATTGAATCAGTTGATTTGACGTCAACCTAAATTAGATAGCTCTAATCACGTCGTGGTACGAAATAGCAAAGCAGTTCATTTTAGGTTGTCAATTGAATCGCAATAAGAGTTCATGGTAGGCCCGCAGCAACCAAATTTCACAAGGATTCAAAATTTATTATAGCGTTCGCCAGTCATGTACGTGTCGTACACGTGAACCCATAAGATTTCCCCCTACCAAACTGCCCAACGCAGCCAAAGAAGTTTTCACTTCAAAAAAATTTGTGAAACTTGCCAAAGTACTATCACGTAAAACCAACCATTCTGTATTGTGGTTGATGGGTAAAACTATCACTGTATGGTATTGCTCAGCTTAAATTTGAAGGCGTTATAATTTTTTTTTATAATTCAACTTAAAATTATTTTTGACTCAAAGGATTTGATCAAACCCCAGTTGCCATGACACTTTTAAGTGCATCTTAGTAGTTAGTAGTTAATCAAATACTTAGCTAAACAAGATGATTGTAAAATATAAAATGGCTTCAAAATTATAATTTAGTGGGGAAAAAGTTTTATAGTATATAGCATAAACTTTGTATAAATTATGGTATATAGCATGTATAGACTAACTATTTGTATCTGGCTGATTTAATAACCATAATGTAACTTTTCAAAAAAGAAACAAGTCAAATTATATTACGAAAAAGGAAAAATGCAATTAAAGCAGTGAAAATTTTGTGAGGTTTATTGACATAATACAATGGCAGTAGGAGAAGTTGTAGAGAGTTGGTTTAAGCTTTTTCAATCCGGGTATTTCAACATCAAAGATGCCCCTCGCTCTGGTTGCTCTGTTGCGGACATAATCGACGCCATGTGGATATCAGTACAACACGGAGAACTAACAATTAACCACAATACTGTTTTGATCCAATTTGAAAGACTTCGTACACAAAATACCTCGATATTTGGGTGCCGCGCGAGCTCACTGAAAGAACAGTCTATTACTAGTAATATTATTATGTATGTTTCAAAAAATAATACCGAATGAAACAAAAATTAAGATTTGAATTACACAGAAATATATCAAAGCTTATATGAAAAAGACGGCTTACTGTACTATAGTAGATTATATAGAGAATAATGTTGCATGGTTCTTGTCAGGCCTCCTGAAATTGTAGAATGTTATGTTAAGTAGGTAAAGTTGTTAATAGATTTAAAGACGATACCACACGGGTACCTTCAAAAAAGCGCGTACACCTTCCTTAAAGGCCGGCAACGCTTCTGTGATTACTCTGGTGTTGCTAGAGTATGTGGGCGGCGGTGATCACTTAACACCAGTTGACCCGTACGCTCGTTTGTCCTTATTTGCCATAACAAAATAAATAAAAAAACTTTACTAAAAAATTATAATGACTCAAATAAGCGATCAAAAAATATGTTTTACGTTAAATTATCGAACGTGAACCGACTTTACAGACAACCAATTGTTTTAAATCTGCATCATTATATCAAATGTACTCTACGTTTTCAGAGAAAGTTACCAGCTCTACTGAAGCCATCAAAATGCTTGATTGATGATACATAAAAAAGTCTGTATTTCATGATATCCGAAGTGATCCTAGTGCGAGAATAAAACAAAAACTTCTTATTTTCTCGTTCATTAAGATTAAGCGTATTAGTTCAGTTGGCTGTTTAGCGAAACCAGTAACAGCGAGCAAACACTTACTAACGGGCATTGAATTAATGCTTATCGGAAACCCTCGTTAGTGTCCAATGTACATCGCAAGAACGATTTAGACGTATTATATATATAAGTCTGAGTATAAGAAAGACTGTAGATCTATTTTTGATACGCACATACAGTTTAAATATAAAGCGGCCAAGTGCGAGTCGATAGGAAAATTATATTAAATTATTTAAATGGAAAAGGCGAACAAATCTTTGCTCAAAATCATACAGTGCAAATGAGCTCTCATCAATTATACGTATTAAAAAAAATACTTACTAGATCTTGTTCGAACCCATCTTCGGTGGAAGTTTACATGGTAATGTGCATCATATTTTTTTAGTTTTATCAATCTATTATGGGGACACACATTTTACCAACTTGGAAGTGTCTCTTGCGCAAACCATTCAGTTTAGAAAAAAATGATATAATAAAACCTCAATATCATTTTTGAAGACCTATCCACACCTATGAGTTTGAAAAAAAATTTTTGAGTTTCAGTTGTAGTGTAAGTATGGGGAACCCCTAAAATAATTTATTTTCTATTTTTGTATGAAAATGCGGTTTACAGAATACATCAACTTACCAAGTTTCAACAGTATAGTTCCTTGAGTTTTAGAAAAAAGTGGCTGTGACATACACGGATAGACAGACAGACATGACGAATCTATAAGGGGTTCCGTTTTTTGCCATTTGGCTACGGAACCATAAAAAGTAAAGTGTCAAACTGTCATAACCATTTCATTTAATAAGATAAAACAAAATGTATATAAGTCCGCTATGCATTTGGCTATATTGAATTTAACCATTTGTGTTATAGCGGTAACACGGTTAGTATTACAATATACTAACCTAATCCGTCTGTCCGTCTGTCAATCTGCCAGCGGGCTGTTAAAACCACAACAGTAAGCCAGCTTAATATTATGAGAGTGTTAATTTGTATCATAAACTTACAATAAACTTACTATCACATAAACGTGCGAGAGGGAAGATGTAGGGTAGCGAGATGGCAAATAGCCAGCTTCTCCCAGTTTCCTGGATTTTCCCCCACAAACCATATGTATTAGTTTTTTAAGCATAATTAAAGTTTTATCCCTCAACACGTAGATAGGGTTGTAGAAATAATTTTTCTGATACCTACATATATAAGGCTTAATTGTACATTGCTTTAATAAGTAGATTATAAGTAATTTTGTATATATATCTTAATATCAAATATAGAAATTTGGAATTTGAATCATTTTTTTTGTACGGTAGCGAAGACACAACTAGGTGGAAAAGTAAGGTGGATCTATACTTACTGTAATTGTTTTTGCTTGATAAGTCGTTTACAGTCAGCCACGTTTGGAATTAAATCCAAAGTATTTTAATCTAGGTAACTACTAGCACGCAACACCATCTCCTACTAAATGTATGGGATTAATATCAAAATATTGAATACCTACCTCTCGTATGATTTTTAAAAAGTTATTGATGTCATCTTACGGCTGTTTTCAATAACCTATCTATCCTTAGTTTAACTTACGGATACATTGCTGTCACCGTTTCATTACAAAGATCTTATCTATCCATAGTTATGACCAATATAGTTATAGTCCAATGCTATCTGTCAATTAATTAAAGGGTTATTGAAATGTAAGTTAGAATGAAAAGAATAGATTCGTCTACCTCTACTAAGTTAAACTAAGAATAGATAGGTTATTGAAAACGACCTTTACTGATTAGGTAACGTATTTTCGATATCAGTTCAAAGTTTTTTGATTTTTGTAATAGTAACGGAATAATCGCCTGGTCACACTTATCAATTACACATTGTAGGTATATTTAATTACAATTACAATGTAATTTCCTCACTAACACTATTATTCATCAAGATCGGTCAAGCGGTTCTGTAACTAGTAAAGGACGGTGTATCTAATATAAAGTAAAATTCAATTATTGAACTTTATTCAATTAGGCTGAAACTAAGCGCTTTTGAATCGTCACTATATTTTTTTTTAAATTACTGATCTATCATTTTTTCGGAAAAACTCGTTGTGATAGATCTTTTCAATCAAATTGAGTATTTTACAATGGCTGTATGTAATACACATAACAAATTAGTCTGAAAGGTGTCTGCATCCAATAATCGTGTTAAATTTTTATCAATATTTATTAAAAAAAAATTACTATCAAATATTTCATAAAAAGTAATAAAGAATACACTATTTAAATATAAATTATCGTAATTAGATTAGTAAGTAAGTAATTAGTAGTAAATTCTTTACTTTAAATTTGTTTTTAGCATTGTTCTTAGCATTATTTAGTTTAGTAATGTTTTGCATACCTTTAATTTAGATATGTAAATAGTAACAATTATTAATGTTTATCTTATTCGTATGTGTTAAATTATGTATCTAGTTGGTAAGTCTTAATAAATAAATAAATATTGTATTCGATTGCGATCTTGCAACTTTATAGCGGATTTGTGGATGGAACAAAATAATAAAAAATCGCTATACAAAAATAGTTGTAATCGTAGAAGGGCGAAAATTTGAAGCTGTATGTATTTTTTAATTCTGAATCATAATAAAATAAAAAAATGACAAAAAAAATAAATAAAGTATATTTAGGCGTCTGAAAAATAGATCATGCTGATTCTTAGACCTACCCTAATCTATATAGAATATGCACACAAAATTTCGTACAAATCGGTTCAGCCGTTTCGGAGTAGTTTGCTAACAAATTTGGTGGTGGGAACAACAGTAGCAATTTCACTGTGCCTCCAGCACAACATAATCCAGTAGATTTAGCACTGCAATTTAACGCCAAAATTCTCCAATTGTTACCGATTTGTCGGCACAATAATCTATTGCCGGACCATAGTGGAATGCATCTCTTTCCAGGATCACAGGAGCAATGCGTCTGCGGATTCGCTCAATTTCATTATGTCGTGCTCACTGTTGTTGTGTTTGATGTGCACGAACTCGTTGCATTCTAAGCCTATTTCATAGTCACTCACTAAAGATCGCAATTTTGACATAGCAATGCGACTATTTTCTTGATCTGCCTCTCTTGATCTGTCGATCGACATAGAAGATGGATCGACATATTGTTTGTCAAATGTTAGGTAAATGTTATGGTTAGATTCAGAAATTTAATTTGTGACAAAACTTAAGATTTATCGATCTACATAAGGATAATCACATAAGTTAACAACTGTAGTTAATCTACCAACTGTAGTATGCTTAAATTAAGTTTTATTTTTTACCTCCTGAGAAAGTTAGAATGATATAAAAATTCTAATTAGTTATTCATTTTAAGCTATTCTTTCAATTTGATTTCTGAACGACGGGGGACACATCAAAGGAAAAACAAAATTGTTGTTTTTATTTGATTCGAAGCATTTTCATATTTATTTTAAACCTTTTAAATCTTCTCTGGTCTTCCACAAATAATTCAAGACCAAAATTAGCGCCATCAGTCCAGCCGTTCTCGAGTTTTAGCGAGACTAACGAACAGCAATTCATTTTTATATATAGCAGCACCCGTTCACAAGTTGACGCATGGACCAGGCATTGTCGCCTTCGCACATATTTGATGGAAGGAGACGACCCGGCACACGATGTCACCGCAACCAGTATCTAAAATGGAAATCTAGGAACCAGTTTCATGAAATTTGACGAGAAGCTCATTGTAAAAGTAACATTATTATTATAAATTTAACCCGACGTTTCGTGGCCTTTCCTGGTTCACGCTTTCAGGGAGATAGAAAAACCTAATGTAAAAGTACAGTTGTACAGTTACAGTAACAGGCCTTTTAATCCATAGGTGATCCTTATTTTGTCTTCTATTCCCGAATAGAATTACAAGATCGTTGAATTATAAAGCAAATTCAATCTAAGCGCCTGTTATATATTGATGCAAAAAGTGTCTTTCTGCATTGCTTGCCTTTATTTGTGAAGCTTCATAGTGCAACTAACCTTCGAACCGAATTGACTACATTAAAAAAAAACCACGTAAACCTACCAACAGCCGGCCAATACCTCCATGAAAACACTATATTTATGACAACGAACCTTTTTTCTAACAGGACTCTTTAATAAGCTGAATTTACAAAACTTCTGAAACCTTACAAAATTTAATGAAACTCGTCGCGTAATTTACATATCATATTACGTTCTAACTTTTATTAGACAATCAAATTCATAGGCACAAGTTTTAACGAAAAGAAACCAAATTTACAACTTTAGTATGATCAAAGTGAAAACCTGCGTAGTTTATAACAAGATTGTAGCGTCTGTCTATTTCATAGAGAATTCAAAAAGTTTTCTTGGAAAAAGAGGCCAAGGTTTCTTACTTAGGGACTTAAGTAAATAACAAGATTTATGATCATTTCGTTTGAGATCAAACACTAAATAACTCGAACAATTTAATATCTTCCAATAAATAAAAGTAAGATGCCTAAAACTCCAATATTCTTTGATGGCTTTTTTCGATTCAACATGCCTTTGTCAAAATGGTTATTTCAGATTTCCGTGGATTATTCCTTGATAGTTGTTCTTTCGGCCGCAAACGAATATTTAAACGTATATTTCGACACTCCCAAGGGAATCAAAATTTATAGGGTATTTTCCACTGATTAAGAACTATGAAAGACAAGTAATAATACCGTCTTAAACTACAAATATGGGCAAAAATGTGACAACTAAACATTTGTAATTAAAACATGTAGAACAGGGTCTTTATGCAAGGAACGTCGGTCCAAATTGTGATTTAAGTTAACCGTGTCATGTGCGGTATCGTATGAAAGGAATTCATTTGGACAAGACATTATACAGATTTTAAATAACTTTTCGATTTACGACGAAGAAAGAATAATATTTTACCCTATTTTATAAGTATAGGTTCCTAATAATATGTATGGTACGGTCGGCGAGTGTCCTCTCAAGTTGAGGCTTCAACAAAACTATTGACGCTTGGTCAATACAAGATTTTATGACGATACGTCACTCTAACGGTTAGCTCAGTTGACAGAGCACTCGTATGGAACGCTAGAGGTCGTGGGTTCGAGTCCCGAATCGTTGGTATCATTTTGCTAAATAATTATATTTGAATTGCAAAAACAAAATATTCTTGCCTCGTGTTCAAGTTCGATCCTCTAATGTGCGTATACAATAGCTTCTTGTGAACTAACATTAAAACAAAGCGATAATTTTTTTCGAGTCTTTGGTGTTCTTTGTCGAACATTATTAAGTTACAGGGACTTTAAATTTTTTTGATTGACACCAGATAACTTTTGTTATATTTTCAATTTCGCCCAACATATAAAGGATTAAATTGTAAAACTTTTCTAACAACAAATCGCTAAGTCATCACTATAACAAAACCTTTTATGTAAACGAAATTCTTTTTACATTTAAACATCATCTAAAATAATAAAAACTTAATAACAAAAGAGATAGAGTAAACAATCTGAGTTCGAAGACACAAAGGAATGTTCTAGATTGTCCAAGTGCTTTCTGTCCATGGGGAATAATGTCCAATTCTGTGTTTGTGAACGATTCCCACCACAACCGCACTTAGCTTTTGTAAGCTCCCGCCCTTATCTCAACTGGTAGTGAAATATTAATTAAAACTAGTGCTCACTTCTATAGAGTACTTAAGTACATACGTTTATTTTATATACTCTATGTTTTAGGTAATTTTGAGCATTTCTCTCACAATTTTAATGGTAACGTTGTCGATAATATTAATCGTCATTACATAGATGTCATATTTTAATCGGAAGAAGTTTTGAAACAAACAGAATGCCTACAAACTATGCCCTTGTAAATGAAAAAATAATAAACTGCTACATAACCGGTTTAAAATATACCTACGTAGTTAGTACCTACACCGAAAACTATTTATTCGGTTTTGTTCTACCTTCAAGGGAAATTTCAGTTTTTTGTTATTTTAAATTTATTATAAAGATTTTGTTTAATAAAGCGGTTTAGAACGGGTTCTTATGACGCAGAGTCACTTTGCGGAGCAAGGTTTTTTATTTTGATGATAAACATGTAGCTCATATTTGTTCAATAATACATCCACTGGACCCAACAGGCTTTGGATACATGCACGTATGTAAGGGTTATAAAACTAGCTCCCGTACTGATATTAGACTACTTATAAAAATAATAAACCGATTTTAACTGGTAATAACCGTCAAATTTAAAATAAGGTTTGAAGCCATTCTACAATCGCTACTACTATTGAATTCACAAGCCATGCCTCTGTTTTGCGGAGAAATAAGTGTTAAATTTACATTAAGTAATCTTTTAGCACAAAACAATTATCATTTAGCCTTTGCCTGTTTTCATGCTAATTAATTGTTTCACTGAAGACTGCGAGATCAAAAGTCTCGAGGCAAAAGCTAGAGAGGCGTAATTGAATGAGTCTTAATTAAGTTTTACTGCCGATATAAAAGTGACATGTGGGTGAATTATTACCGCCATTGGCCTCATAAATTGTCTCCTTACATTTTATTGTAGCGCAAGTCATCCGCTTGAATATCCCTTATCGATCTGAAGTTACTGAAAGAGCGGACGTGAAAAATAACAATTGCATTGAGAAGGGGAAATTTCCCCTAAATAGGCGTTTGCCGGAAAAATCGTCCGATGCAGCTTTATTTAACGGATTATCTGTCTCGAACATTTAACTATCTTTTAAAATATTAATTTCAAGTAACATAATTAAAAAAATACGTCTGGAGTGAAATATTTGTTAGGAGCAATGAGCACATTTCTTTTTAATGAGACTGAACTGTCACACTTTGTAACGTTCGATTTGTTTAGTACCAGGCGAACATAAGTGAAGAAGAAATAGTAATGTGTTTGAAGAGTAATGACTTACCCATTTATGAATAAGGTTCATAATGGTTCGCTATTTTTCATTCTGACTTAAGTCAATAGAAGATGACAGAGTGAGAATTAGCAATGCTTTAAGTTAGCAGACTATTATGAATAAGGGGGTAAGAATTTATATTTGTTTAAAACGATGAAGTTGTAAGCTTTTGGTATGTCTTGTTCAACTCTCAGGTTGTGGCCCCAACTACAGGGTAACGTGTTTATAGAAAACCTGCTTAATCCAAATTATACCCTGAACTGAGGTATGTTACTTTAAAATTAAAATAACAAATTTATTAAATAGATTAATTCAAATTCTGCATGAATATTAACAAAATGTCGGGACAACATATTTTTTTTGCACTTTTGCTGCTTTATAGCGTCCACGTGGACGAAGTCGGGGGAGCCTAGTTCATACGTACTTTCATTGTTTATTGTAGTATGAATGAAATATTATATTTGACGAGGCAAGGTCGGTCATATGGTAAAAATCTTCATGGTAGTCGTTGTTGTGGGCGTTGAACACGACTGCAAGACACGAAAATCGTTAGATTTTATAATAAGCTTCCTGAGAACATAATGGAAATATCCCTCAACAAGTTCAAAGCCTATATTAAACATAAACTTATAGAAAAATCGTATTACAATTTAAAGGATTATTTAGATGATAAGAAAGCTATGAATTGCTCTAAAAGATTTGAGCTTTAATTACCCTTGATTAAATATAATAATATTTATAATTATGAATTATTATACTATAAGCAAAATGGTCAAATTGTAAGTAGAGGTGTTTAGTGAGTATTGCATGATATTGTCGCGTAGCAACGCTTCGACGTATATGACGAGAGTTGTCAAACTTCAAAAAATTGATAATTTCAATAGCTCCGTCAGCAATACTCGTAGCTTTAGCGTAAAAGTGTTTACTATAGACGCTGTAGACCCGGGTTCGATACACCTACCAGTGTATGGAATTTTTTGGGTTTTGTAAAGTTAATGGAAATTTCCAGTAAGTTCAGGATCAAATCGAACAGAAAAAAAAGGAATGGAAAATATGTAAGCAGGATAAAAATAATTAAAAGAATTTTCTAGTATAATTTAAATTTAAAGAAGGAATGGGAGAACCATTTTGAAAATAGAACAGATCCGGGGGTATATAAGCCGTACTAAGCGTGGCCTACGGCAGTTCTAGCTCTGACTCAAAAGTGTAAGGAAGAAGAAGAAGTAGTGAACAGTGGAAGTGTTCAAGGAGGAAGCAGATAGAAGAGACTTAGTGTTCGGTGTGGTGTGACGCGTTAAAGGTATCGCCGCCGACAAGAGGACAGCGGCAGACCGGCGAAGTGCACGTTCAGAAAAGTGAACGCAAATAAAGACTCGGATCTATAAGCGGAGTATTATTTCCAATCCCTGACCCACTCCCGTGTCAATATGTAGATTAAGATTCTTCTTAAGCTAAGAATAGAACGCATGTAATTCATGTGACCGCATCGCTCAACAGTTCTTCCCTGACTGCCTGCTCGGCGCCCGCTCTCGTCCGCACTTGCATCGCACGCCGATTACACTTGAGAATACCATAAGATGAATACCGAATAATTTTCATACTCGCCTCTCATGCTCAACGTTGTTAACTATGACATAATAATATATTAAATAAGTAACGAACCGACCTCGAACACTTGTGCCATATTTACCATAACTCTTGGCGTAGAGAAACAGAGCAAGTTAATTTCGCTTGGACCATTTATCGTTTCGTTCATTGTTCGTGTCATTTAATTACATAGTTTAATTTGTGGAACTTAATTACCGGAACAGATATTAACAGCAAATTAATAATGGAATGGTTTCAGTGTACCAATTAAAGCTTAAAGATGAGCTGCAAGTGAAATTAATTACGTTGTAGCAACGTTTGGGCAACTAACACTCATTTTGTTCATTTCATCATGAGTTTAATTAAACTAATTTACGTGTTGTGAGTACTAATTTATATACGTGTGTTGGATATGATTTATTCAGTATTGAAATTGTTAGAATATTACAAGAATATATATTTTAGTTAAGGGACTGGTGGCAGAGAAGTTGACACCCAAAGCTACAATTTGAATTTGGCTCATTTTATTAGCCAATGTTGTGGGAAGTTTTTTAAAATACAAGCCAAAGGCTCCCCATTTTTTTTTTGATAACTTGAACATTTTCATGAATTTAGCTGGAGCAGTTATCTTGAACTTACGACTCAATTCTAAACTAGTTCCGCATTGTCTAAGCTATTCATAGTTTCTTATGTGGTTATTGCAACTAGTTAATAATTATCAACAATAAAATTCTATCAATACAATCTAAAAGTGTTCAAAAAAATTAGAAAAATGTCCTAAACCACAATTAGGTGAACAATGGCAACTATTAGATGCTTGTGTGCGTGGCATCTTGGCATTCAATGGCATCTTTCAAATTTTTATCTACACCCATGCTTAAAATTCTCTATTAAATATTCTAAAACAGTTAGCTTATTGCTAATATTAAAACACCCAATGTCCTAATAACCATTACATCATCCAAACGAGTGTTGTTATGTTGTACTGAACTAAACGAGGGCTGAATTTCATAATAACACTCCATTGTTTTTTTTACAATCTTTTCATGTGCAAAGAGTTTCAACAGACAACTACATTCTTATTGCTCGATGCGTGGTATCCGTATGAATTAAAAAAAAAAAATCATTTATGCGCGTTCCACACTACCAGAACGACGCGACCCGTAAAAAAAGTAGGTTATTCGAATCTCCGCCATTTTTCTTCGATATTTTTATTGTTTTGTTTACAAAAAATGAGCGATTCAAGTTTTGACAGCACACCGCCAGATATTTTAAACGCTGCAAAAGAGCATAATATTCAAGTGAATTTAATTAATTGCACTATACAAAATATAAATTACTACTAAAATAAATAATTCTTTCATTAATACTTAGTTTATTTCTATATACTCAATAATGAATGATATTAGGTTACTACTAGGACTGGCTGTTTTAATGTTAGCAGTAGTCTAAATGTTTCAGAAACTTAGAGAAGATTTATATTATGGATGTAGATAAAGTCTTGTATGCAACTGTTGATAATTAGGTATTAAAACACTCATGTATAGTATTAGCACATTCGGATTCGCCTCGTATGTTATCATAGTTTATACTCACATTCGTGTTTTAATACCCCTTATTACACAACAGTTGCATAAATAACTATTAACGCTTCGTGTTATTATATACATTTAAATTAATAAAATACATCATAGTGAAATTTAGATAACATGTGGCACGACAATGTCACAGTACGCCCGCTTGGACGTACTATTAGTTGCCGCACTTTGTGACTACGCCTGCGGTATCTAGTTGGAGCGCAGCTGAAACCAATCCTTAACCTAAGGTTGCACATTTATTATGTTCTAGCTGTCATGTGAACATAGTTTCATTCTGATATTAAGCTGAATGAAAAATAAACTAAAAGTCAAACGATCCAACATTCCACAGCTTTTACATCTAGAATGTTTTAGCCAGCCTAGCGAATCTCTCTAAGAAAAAAGCGATTGTATGAAACGTGCAGTGATTGATAGACTGACAGATCTTCGCCTTATTGTAATCACTATTTCAAACTTATGCCAAATCTCACTGCACGTTTCATACTAAAATAAATTTCAATTGTAACTTAGGCAGTCCCGCCTCTTATTACGAAGTATTTACATCCTCTTTGGTTGTAGCTATCACATGAGAATAGTTTGAATATAAAATCAAGACGAATGCAATAAAATGAAAGTCAAACAATGATGCACATTTCAAAATCTAGAATGTTCTAATAGTCATTTGAAAAAAGTTTCACTATGGAATCTAGTACCAAGGAGGTTTTCATTTAATCCAAAGCAACAGTATTTATTATCTGCAGATATTTGTTGGTATTCAGTTGCAAGGGTGCCGTTAGTAAATTTGTTCAGCATTGGACCTCTTTCGGCTGATGATGGTGATGATGATAAAATATTATTACTTTATGAATGTAAAACAAACAAAAAATTGTATAGGTATTGTTAACATCGCCTTAATGAAGTTTTCACAGGTCATTATCTTTCAGCTGGAAGACGTCCATTGCTGGACAAAGACCGCTCCCAAAGATCGCCATGAAAATCGGTCCTGCGCTGCCCTCATCCAACCCGGCGATCTTGATTAGACTGTCCATTAGAAGGTCCATCTACCAACATTACGTCTTCCGGTAGGTGATCGCCACTCGAGGACTTTACTGCCCCAACGGCCATCTGTCCGTCGGGCTTTGTGCCTTGCCCACTGCCACTTCAGTTTCACAACCATAATTTCTAATTCGATTTCGCAGTAAAACTAGCATAGCATTGCCCTCTGACTGACCATGAGTTTCCTCACAAGGCCCATAGTTATAGACAAGATCTGGGTTCCATGTCATCACTGGCAACACACATTTGTATTATGCACAAATCTATTTTTTTAAATAATTTGATTCCCTAAGCTAGCCAAGATTTTTGCACCTGTTCTTCTCTAGCATAACTTTTCTATTGGAGATTCTGAACTTCAAAAAGTAATAAATATGTCCAACATAGAATTTGAATTAATTTACTTAAATATAATAATAAGTATCAATAATATTCTACATTATTGGACGATCGAATTGTTATTAGTAGTACTTAGGCGTTTGATATCTTTTTCCACCCACCAGCGGCAACAACCACGAAAATTTCTAATATTTATTTGGCAAAAAATACTCCTTAAAAAATCTGCCATCTGTTAAGAGAAGTATACCGTGAAAATAGTTCTATCCGTTTTGGTTACTAGCCGGTACAAAATAAAATAATTAGTAGTTTGGCTTAGGTCTATAAGTCTAGATAGACTGACAGCTGTGAACGTGACAAAAATAGTGCCGAACAGTTAGCACTTATTTTCAGCAACGCACGCACACTTAAACAAAGTGACTGACGTTTCACGGGTGTAAGACGTACCTGTCATGCACACTAAATTAAATACGTTGTATAATAGGAAGAGGCTCTATCTAGATATATAAATTATCTAAATGTTTTGGTATAACTCCCGTGTTAAAGTAGGAAAAGCTATTATTGCAATTTTTTAAGTCACTAAAATACCGTACCTTAAAAACTTTTGATCTAAATATCAACCTAAACACAGCATAGCCCTCATATGGCAGCTCAAGTTCTCTGCCATAAAAAGATGTTTTTTATCGCAAAGTACAACTTTTTTATATAATGTGTCCATAAGGGAAAATTTACTTTTACAAATAAAAACTTTTTATTTTACGTCCGAATAAAGCTAATCTATTTTGCCTTACATAACAAGACTAGCTGACGCTATTTGTACGCGGAAAACATTGTCAGCTCGAATCTAGGAGAGTTTTATTGAGTTTTCTAAGTGCACTTCTGTAATATAATCGGCCATTTATTCTGTGGTATAGTTGAGTCGAATACATCTCATAGGAAAATATCTAAGGCTATCTATACAGTTGTAAGTTCTTAAATATAAAAATTTCATTGTGGCAAGATGATCCTGTTACCAGAAACTCTGCTTCAACATGTTTTTAAAATTGAAGATATTAAGTTTTTTTATTATCGCAAATAAAATGCTCGTAAATACCCTTTATTTATTAACAGTGCGTGTGGATTGATGCATCTACTGAATGTGCTCAATAACTCTTGTTTATAACGAATTAATTTTCAATTAATTTTTTGACTTACTCGTGTAAGACATTGAGTATTTGACGTCTGAGTGTTTTTGTAGCATCAACTAACATACATTGTAACTCAAATGATTTGTAAAACAATGAATCTGTAAATGTTGATTTTCTTGCCACTTCTTCTCATTAAAGCGAAATAATAGAAATTTAAACAAATTAAAAATTCCCCAAACAAGTATGTCATTAGTGTCATCGAGCCCTTACCACATGACAATAAAAATTTATAATCACATCCCAAACGAAATTAAAAATAAAGAGAAGCCTTCTCTATTTAAAAGACATCTTAAAAATGTTTTAGTTTCAAAATGCTTCTACGATTTATCTGAATTTTTTAATTACAAGTGTGAGAATTAGTTACAATATAGTATAAGAATGTAAAAAATGTATAAGACTTATTTATTTTATGTATAACGTTGCTGTGCCCTTGCAAGGCGTCACATATTGTCTATGTCCATTAATGTACCAACCATCCTACTGTAAAATGAGACTTCCAATAAAATATTTTGATTTGATTTGATTAAATCTCAACCCGAAGTGGATATTTACCGAAATTTAAAAATAAAAGAAAATTTTGATTTTCATAATTAGTGTCAATTCCTTGACCTGCATGAATAACTTGATTTTGATTTGAATTTATGTTGTTTGATCTGTGATGAGTATAGACATAGTTAACATCTGCATGTATTGTTATTCGAATATATTCCAGGTTCTAGTTGGTTTAATTACTGTATTCTGACGTTGTAGCTACCATTGATAAGGACTGTGAAATGCAGAATGCACATTGCAGTATTACTTGGATAATTGCTCTGGTATCGATGTTATAACAAAATAAACATATACAAAGATTTAGTGGATTTTAAGTTTATTGCTAATTATTAATAAACTACATTGAATTAGACCGTGATTTTGGTAAGTGCCTAGTTTTAAATCATACTGAAGCGTATAAAAATAAATGGACTTGATCAGTTAAGTTTTTCGGCATTTATCTTGACCACGCCGGTTTTCATACATACATTTTACAGCCACGGAATTATTTACTAAACATTTTTTTTTATTTATTTTAAAAGCAAAATGTCTTTTAAAGATGTCGTAAGTATTGAACGTAGTATTTTTAAAATTATATGTAAATATTATAAATAAATATAGACAATTTAAGTTCAAGAAATCGCTTGATTTTTGTAAGACGAGTGTAGAGCACAAACTTATCCCCTTCGCTGTGAGGCGGGTGTGAACCTAAACAAACAAGTGATTTACAGAAATAATTGTATATTGATGACTGTAGCAATGTCATAAATCAAAAAAAAAATAAAAAAAGTAAATACCAAATGTCGTTATGACAACGGCTGATATCACGCAGCCACAAGCAAGAAGCTTAGCTATTACAACCAATAATCTTAGATAAACCAATAATCTTAGATAAATGATCGGTCTCCAATGCGGTCCAACTGGATACCGCACTACCTAAGCACAAAAGCTTTTTTATTACAGCAACTATCAGATGCTTGTGCGAGTGGCATCTTGAAACTCAATGGCATTTTTCGAATTTTGTAACATTGTTATTTAAAAATGAAATCAATAAAATACGAAATAATTACTAACGTTAAGTGATCTTAGTGTCTTTTTTATTTCTTGTATTACAATTTTTACAAAGTTTTACTAGGCAGTCCGCCATTTTAGTTTCAATTATTAGCAAAGTTTAACAGAACATGTGGTACGTAAAGTCACACTTTGCGACTACACTTGCGGTATCTGTATGAAGCGCAGCGGAGACCAATACTATTTAAAACAAAATCGCAAAAAACCGAAAATATTTCTCACACATAATATACCAAATAAAAAAAACTAATTAGTTCGGCAAAGCTGAGATTCTTCTGCTATAAAAAGAAGGATATTGAAGAATTAATAATACATATTATCAATTCTTAATTGAAACAATTTTTTTTCACACAATTTCGCAATAACTCTACGCAACTCCGAGTGATAAATGAAACTAAAAATCCTAAACATTCATGCACACAACATTTCCATATTCATATGATATGTCATATGATCTATAAGATGTTACTGCACTTCTCCGATTCTCAGAATTTTGAGACCCACATAATGTTAATAATAAAAATACCAGTGGGAGGCTCCTTTGCACAGGATGCCGGCTAGATTATGGGTACCACAACGGCGCCTATTTCTGCCGTGATGCAGTAATGTGTAAGCAGAACTGTGTTTCGGTCTGGAGGGCGCCGTAGCTACTGAATTTACTGGATAAATGAGACTTAACATCTTATGTCTCAAGGTGACGAGCGCAGTTGTATTGCCGCACAGAATTTTTGGGTCTTTCAAGAATCTTGAGTGGCACTGCTTTGTAATGAGCAGGGTGTATCAATTACCAGTATCAATTGCCAGCAGCTTATTTTCATAAAAAAATTTATAAAAAAATAATTTATTTCAGTCATAACCAACCCATAGAAAATGCAATATTAAAATTAAAATGAAAATCAAATTAATACTAATAACAAGATCTAAAAAATTAAATCAAAAGAAATACAATTATTTATTTAAAAAAAATCCCTTTTATTTTTATCAATATGGAAGTCTATCCATCTATTGTAAACCGTAACAACAGTGGCGTAGCGTACTGCGATAAACACCAACTGAGATCTAAAGATGAATGTATCAGAAGCTCAACTACCCTTCAAATGAAAGCTCAACAAACATTCACCGCAATTTTGCAACAGAAATAATGTTTTAAATAGAAAACATTTAAATATTTCTTGAAACTTCCTTCTAAGTATTTATGTCACGATCCAAGAGACAAAAGAGGATTTACGAGTTAAAATGCATTTTGTGGGCTTCGTGGTATTGTTACGGTGCTAACTTTGCAGTCTTCTTTATAAATAACAATCCTATTAAAATCGGTGCATTGAATATAATGAATTGAATAGAATGCGTGGGTGTAAAGCCTACTCAATGCGATCAAGTTTGCGTAGTTGCAAATGATTTCTTGGCCTAATATTATAAGAATTAACATAATATTTAAACATTTTGATTGATGACCCCTATAACCGAATTGTTAGTGACCCTGACTACTAAGCAAGAGGATTTTTTCCGGAGGAGTGCTTCCCGGGACGTAATAAGAATAGGGGAGTCCCAGGCCCACGAGTGCCGTAAGAGCCGTCTAAGGGCTTTTTAGAAGTGGGAGAGTCAAGCTGCCGTCTTATATCGTCAGCACAATCGGGCCAGACTCGTCCGGGTTAATTACCACACTCGCACAGAATACCGGCGTGAAGTAGCGGCCTAGTGCCGCTATGTTTCGCATAGGTTAGTGTCGAGGACCGGAGGCCATCCGATCCCAAAAAAAGGAGACAGTCTGGATCCGGCAAACTACAGGCCTATAGCCATAACCTCCCTGCTCTCCAAAATCATGGAGAGCATAATTAACGGCCGACAGTACGGCTTTCGCCATGGTCGAGCGGCGGCTATCGAAAGCAAGGGGTAAGGCCTAGTAGTTAGCCTGGATATAGCGAAGGCCTTTGATCGTGTATGGCACAAGGCGCTTCTCTCAAAATCCCATCACTTGGGCTTCCCGAGAGCTTTTGCAAGTGGACTTCCAGCTTTTCACTGGGTGCAGCATACAGGTCGTTATCGACGGTTATTGTTAGAATCCCAAGCCCGTCAACGCTGGAGTGCCCCAAGGCTGTGTGCTATCTCCGACACTGTTTCTTCTGCATATCAATGATACGTTGGACACCTCCAACATACATTGTTATGCAGATGACAGTACAGGTCTCTCTAGGGAAATCGTCGACCAGTGCCGGGAGAAACTCGTGTCTTCTATCGAGTCCTCTCTCGAGAAGATCGCGGAATGGGGTAAATTGAACCTTGTTCAATTTAACCCCTAGAAGACTTAAGTCTGCGCGTTTACCACTAAAAAAACCCCATTTGTCATATCACTCTTCGACAACACTTCTCTTAAAGCCTCGCCTACTATCGGAATTCTGGGTCTCGAAATCTCGAGCGCTATTTCCGCGGCCATCTGGAGAGCAAAGTCAAATTGGCTTCGAAGAAACTGGGCATCATAAATAGATCACGGCAATACTTCAAGCCGGCCCACCTTCCAGCGCTGTACAAAGCGCAGGTCCAGCCACACATGGAGTATTGCTGTGATCTCTGGTCTAGCGCACCCCAGTATCTGCTCGATCCATTTGACCGCGTGCAACGCAGAGCAGCTCGAATTGTCGGCGACCCAGTGCTCTGTGAACGGCTGGATCACTTGGCGCTGCGTAGAGACATCGCTTCATTGTGTGTCCTCTAACGCATTTATCACGGGGAGTGTTCCGAAGAATCAGGTGAAACAGTCATCTGATTCTTGCCGCCGACCTTTGAATTTTGGTTTGAATTCCACCTTCGCACGACACGCCACAAGTTAAGATTTCATCCCCACCATCTAGATGTGTGGCGGTCCTCCACAGTGCGGTTTTCAAGGAGCTTTCTTTCACGTACTACAATGCTGTGGAACGAATTTCCTTGTGCGGTGTTTCCAGGACGATACGACATGGGTACCTTCAATAAAAGCGGGTACACCTTCCTTGAAGGCCGGCAACGCTCCTGTGATTCCTCTGGATTTGCAAGAGAATGTGGGCGGCGGTGATCACTTAACACCAGGTGACCAGTAAGTTCGTTTGTACTCCTTTTACCATAAAAAAAATTGGGGGTTCGAATCCCGGTAGGTGCAATCATTTATATGATGAGAATGGATTTTTGTGTCCGAGTCATGGATGTTTATTTGTATTTAGTATTAAATATATCGTTGTCTTGTACCAATAGTACAGGCTATGACTAGTTTGGGGTAAGATAATTTATCTAAAAGTGTCTCAATATTAAAAAAAATCTGTGCATAGCTAGATTGGCCATAAATATTGTAATAACTTAAATTCATTTTGATTTTTTTTTACTTTCAATATTCTTTAGGCGCGTTGATTACTTTTATTTGTTGCTATTGAACGTGGCTGAGAAGTGCGCGTTTATGTAATGCTCGTTCGAGAAAGTCAGCTTGAGAGGGAGACTGGCTCGGTGAACGCTACATGAGATACCATGATGCCTGAGTCCCATTCAGTATTAATATAAACACGGCAATTAAGCACAATTACAATTTTTTTGTGGATGTCACTCCGTATCGAATGAGTTATCATTCATATTTTAACAGCTTTATCAAGAATTAACACGATTTTGAACTTATAAATATTTGCCTAGCTGTAACATTTGATATTGCTATAATAAAATATTCATAAATTGCTCTCACGCTGTCCGATCGTTTAGATACTAACACATAATCCATCAAGTATCTGCACCCGTCATACGTAATACAGCCGTATACATAAGATAATGTCTCATGTGGCTTCATCACGATACCCTACAAACCACAAGACAATAGTTCAAGTACAGCACGGGAGACACTCTCAAACATTGGTGCCAATATCTGATAACATTGCCTTTTTAAGCTCAATATAATTCAATTTAGACAGATATCGGCGGCCCTAACTGGTCGCAGTCCTATAATAAACATCTATTTAAAATAGGCGTAATTGACAGCCCCCTGTGCAGGACCTGCATGGTGCCAGAACACCCCAAACACACTCCCGGAAGTTCAAAGCAAACTTGGCGGCGGACTGTCATTGACGAAGCGAAAGACATCGGATAGACCTGGAGTGAAATGAAGAGAGATGCTCAGGACCGATCGCGATGAAGATGTTTATGTCGTCTGCCCCACCTAGGGGTTATTATTATTATTTGAAGAGGGTGGCTATTTCCTGGTCCTAAAAGGTTCCTAGTAACACTGCGTCCAGAATTGGACTATTGTGTTCGCCACTCATACTAAAGCTCATCGTCAAGCCCTGCCGCCTTTACGAACCGCAGTAGTTCCCTGACGCGAGTGTTGCAAACACTATCTGGTGGTACGAAGTAGTTACCAAAGATTGTGTTACGCTTATGCATTAGTGGGCCGCAGTCGCAGAGTAGATGAATAGGTGTTTCATCATCCTCAAGGCAGAACCTGCAAGCTTTGTCGCTTCTGATGCCGACCACACTGAGGTGCTTGCTTGGAGATGTTTATGTCGTCTGCCCCACCTAGGGGTTACAGGAACTTAAATGAATTAATGAGTTGTTGACGTAACGCATAATAATCAAACTAACTCACATTTGGATTTATAACATTAGTTAGAGACACCAAAGAGGAGTAATTTCCAGTCCTATTTATAGCGTAATTTGCACAAAATCAACAGCGTTAGCCTATAAAACACGTGCTTAGAAGACACAAGTTCTCATAATTATTTCCATGAAAGTAATTAAAACATGCTCTACGCAGTAACTTCAACTATTTCATAGGTAGTTTCGAGTGTGAAGTTTCCCTTACTTTATATTCTCGCATTGCCGACCCAGTTGGGACCGGAATCATCTGGGAAGGGTTCACTGTTTTCAACATTTGTATATCTCAACGATTTCAACTTGTATTACTGTCGAGCTTGTGTATTGGAAGAATGCATGACCCATTTAGAGTATAGAGCTCTCGTGTTACACAATAACTCGCAGCCTTCGGAAAGTAGTGTAATCTGGATCAAGTGACTGGTATCCAATTTGCGCACGACATTGTGTGGCTTCGACCGCAGCGTGGTAATTGACACCGGGCACGTTGGCGCGCTTTTAATAATATAAAGACAGTCAACAGCCTCGCTTTTTAAAGGACCACCAACAACAGTCGCGGGCGTCTCTTAAGGAGACTTGAACCTCGGACCGGCTGTGTGCTTGTTGGTAGGAGAGAAGATCGTTTACGATCTAATATTACCTGATAGTCCGATGGACTTTTGATAAAGACATAACACCGCGGCGACTGTATGTATAATGCGGTGATGTATAAAACATACATACACGTTTACATAACGTATATAAGTGTGCATGTATGTTACTATTTTACAACACATCACCATATTTAACATCCATCCAATCTACTGAACTATTTAGCCAAATGAGGTGAGCGCCAATAAAAGTAACGTAATACACCTTCCCGATACAACTATCTTATAGATTTAGTTTAGAAAGTTGGCATCTTGTCCATAGCGGTTATTTCGAGTTCTCAATGCCTCTACATAGACTACCGGCCGGTAGTTGCACAAAAAGAAGGCTCTATTTAACGGAAAACGATTTGGAAAAAAGCACTTTGAGTGCACGAGCCAAGAACCGGATTACGGTGGCTACACATAAAAACAAATCTACTACGATTTACGTACCGTAAACTCGTTACGCGATATGAACGAATCGTGTTCGTGAATCTGTTTCGATTTAATTTGTATCGTGTTTAAAGAACTATAAGGTTTGAATTTAGTTAATTTGCTCCGCGTAGAGACACGCTAGTTGCGTAGACTGAGAGACTCGAGCTTATACGCAAGCTACAGAGTATAGAGAGGGCTCGCAGGTTCATACGAAAGAAGTGTCGTTACTCGTTATCAGTCGCTGTACGACTCTCGGGCGGTGAGGTTGCAATGCGAGCACAAGTTGCCAAGAGATCGACTTCTGTTCAACTTTTGTAGCTCTCATGACGCGCCGTTTTGCGAATTATTCCTAAACTTAGTTGAAAGTGAAATTAAACGAACATTACTTGATGAATTTTATATCAGGCTTTGTGACAAACTGAGATACTTAGTGAGACGTTTGAAAAGTGAAAACAAACAATTTAAGACTCGTCCAATATCAGTGCAGTTTTCATTAAAGAACTGTTACTCGATTATTGAGGCGCAGCTACTATTTTCCATTTACGGTGAGTGTTTTTTTAATTAAACTTATTTTTAAATATCGAAGCGTAAAAGTTAAGGGTGAATAACAAACTGATGTATTCTGAGATGAATGCAAATTGCTTTTTAGCAAGATATATATTTCCGTCGGCGGAGGGGTAAGGGGATTTAGTTGAAGTATTCATGAGGAAAATAGCAAAAAATGAAATAACATTAGGTCAGCGGCCCTTCACCCTTAACATTAAGGGGATTTTTAACAGCTTGCACTTATTTTTACTGCATAATAATAGCCTCGGGTTAATAATTTGCATACGTGTGAATGGTTTTGGATATAAAAGACATACTCTTGAATGCTTTTTGATATAATTTGCCATTTTATATGCGTAAATTCTGTACGATATAAATACTAGGCATACAGGTACATAAGTATGTATGTTATACTAAGTAGTATTTAGATTATTGTTGGTCATTTGATTTACGCACGTAATTTTTATTAGCCGTTACATTTATGCTCTTAAAAATTATTTACTGTTGCTGAAAGAGTGCCAATGAGTTGAACTGCACTCTAATATGATTCTTCTAAGATAAACATTTTTTCAATTTTAAAGGTTTAATATTGCCATTAAACCTTTTAGTATGGTATATGTATTTATTTTATGTCAATAAGGGACGGGACGAGCAGGACGTTCAGCTGATGGTAATTTATACGCCCTGCCCATTACAATGACGTACCGCTCAGGGTTCTTGGAAAACCCAAAAATTTTGAGCGGCACCGCAAATGCGCTCGTCATCTTGAGACATAAGATGTTAAGTCTCGTTTGCTAGCGCCCTTCAGACCGCAACAAAATAATGCTTACACATTACTGCTTCACGGCAGAAATAGGCGCCGTTGTGGTACCCATAATCTAGCCGGAATCCTGGGCAAAAGAGCTTCCCACTGGTAAATGTATGTATGTATGAATAGTTCATATTCAATTCTATAACCAAAACTATATATTTCGAGTAATGTGTATAGAGTAAAAAAAAATCTTCAGTTTTTAAATATTTCTGAGATACTTTAATTATAACTATGTAAAATATTGAGAACCTCGGGAAAGATACTTGTCTTCAACAAGTACATTTGCAGTCTAAGGCTGACATCTATAGAGCGTACCTACATAGACATTGCTCAGACTTTACTGACGTAAAGCTTGGCTGAGTATAACCTTAGCAGAATCTTTGATTTCGTTTTTATAGTCTTTTGACTGATGAAATTATGCTGAGAGCCCCATGCAAAAGTCGAAAGTCCGCGTTTTATCATACTCAGCTAAGTTTTACGTAAGTAAAGTCTAAGCAAAGTCTAAGTACACTCTGTATATCTTAGCCTATGTGGTTTGATATTCACGGAATTACTAATATTTACAAGAACTCAACTTTATACGTTTACAATTTAAATTAATTGATATTTGCTTTCAAAACATTGTCCCGGTATTGCAAACCACGTTAGATGAAGCCGCATTCTTATTTCGTATGCTGCATTTGGTGGGATCAAGTATTTATTATACATCTATAGATAGTTATAATAAAACTATACCAAGCTGATATTAGTACATCATACATATTGAAAAAAAATTACAGGAGCAACAGAACAAACTACAATTTTTAGAATTTTTGTCCATATTGCGATGTATTTCTAGTAGGTCTGATATAAAATATACACAACATTTTACTAAGGTAGAATATCTTGTTCCCACTACATTTTGTAGACAGTTTTTGATCGCAATATGAAAAAAAATATAAAAGCGGTTCTTTCAAGGGTGGGATGACCTCGATCCATTTTTGGGTTAGTTTATATTTGTATAAGTTCATAGATAGACAAACGATATAAAGTTCATATTTTCTTTTGTGGCTTAGTTGAATAATATGTATTTTTCGCCTATAACTGAGGCATCACTAACCATATGAATGTTATTGTTTGTTTAAGAGTATACCATGTTGAGAGAATTTTTCAACTACTTCTACTCGGATTTCCGCAAATACTACACAGATTTTCATACGGTCTAACTTTACCTTTTTCTGCCGTGAAGCAGTTATGTGTACACATTATTTTGTTTCCGCATGAAGGGCGCCGTAGCTAGTGAAATTACAGAGCAAATGAGACTTAACATCTTATGTCTCAAGGTGACGAGCGCAAATGTAGTAGTGCCGCTCAGAATTTTTGGGTTTTTCTAGAATTCTAAGCGGTACTGCATTGTAATGGACAGGGCGTATCAATTAGCATCAGCTGAACGTCTTGCTCGTCTCGACCCTCAATGTCATAAAAACAATTTGTGAAAAGATTGACATGAGATGTCAAGTCTTAGTAGCAGTAATATAGTTCCAGTAATATTAAGCGGAGCCCTTCAATTGAACCCCAAATAGCATTATCCAAAGAGGATGTTAATACTACGTAATAAGAGGCGGATCTGCCTAAGTAAAAATTGAAGTTTTTCAGTTTTGTATGAAACGTGCAGTGAGATTTGACATAAGTTTGTAATAGTAATTACAGTATTAGGCGAAGAAATATAAATCCGGCTAAGTTTGGAAGCGAACAGTTGCTAAAACGTAGTGGATTTCGGCTATCTCCGTTTTTTACAAGATTAAAGTCATCATCTGTCGGTCTATCAATCACTGCGTGTTTCATACAATTGCTTTTTTCTTGGAGAGTTTCGCTCGCAGGCTGGCATTAGCAAACTATTGCTTGGCGACAGGAAATGTACTGCTGCTATCCGGCGTTCTGTGTTTAAATAATAACAATATGTAATAATCTTTACTTAGAACATTAAAGAAAAAAAATCTACAGTTCAATTATAAGATATATTTTAAAAACAGCTATTTGTTTCGTAATGTAGCTAGCATGTTTCAGCTATGACTGCTATGAATGTTTGATACTAGGCCAAATATTATATATATTGTCCAATTATTTAAATAGATTGGAACAGTAAGTAAGTGTAACAGCAGTAATTTGAAGATAAATATATCTTTAGATGTGTGTGTGCTTGTGTTATGAGGAAGGGATAAAATCATTTATTTATGTTCCAAAATATCTATGTTTTAATTTGTATTAAGAAGCCTGTCTGATAAATTTGTAATAAACTAAAGAAAAATGTAAGAATCTTGCAATTTGGGGTTGCGTTCCTTTAAAAGGCATAAAAGGCATTTATTTTCTCAAAATTGATTCCTTCCATTCCTTTTTGATGTCCTTTCTAATATACTAGATACTACTACCGCTTCGGAAACAAATGGCTCTTTTGTGGATGGTTTGGAATTAGCGAAAAAAGGTATGTAAGTATGTAATCTTGCGACTTGCTGTTGTGTACCTTTTTCGGACAGTGAGTTTGGAATGACCGAAAGAAGTATGTAACAATCTGGCAACTTGATTATGTGTATCTGTGTGTGGAGTGTAGTTTGGAATCAACTAAAGAGGTAGGTAAAAATCCTGCACTTGGCGTTGTGTAGTTTTTTTTGGAGGAAAAAGGACGAATAGCGAGCGTATGGGATACTTGGTGCCAAGTGATCACATACGCCTACATTTTCTTAGAACATCAGAGGAAGCCGGCCTTTAAGGAAGGTGAACGCGAATTTTTTGAAGGTGCCCATCCCGGAGAACGCCGCACAAGGAAGCTCATTCCACAGCTTTATAGTACGTGGAAGACCTTTTGTTTCAGTTCAGTTTGGAATCAGCGAAAGAAGTATGTAAGAATGGAACTTTTTGTAGTGCATCCTTAAACTATTTTATCAAGACTAGAAGTAATATAAATAGGCACAAATAAATATAAAAAACATAAACACAACAGAAGTATGCAATCTAAGTACCTACATATTTTGTTTCATAAGTCTTAACGCCAATTACGAATTGCATTGAAATTATACCTGTTAAATTTTGCAGTATTATTATATTGTTATAATCGGACATGTAAAGCCAATTTGCATACAAAACGAGTTTAAAATTGTTTTAAATTAGTCATTAGCAATTTTCAACAATCTGCATCGGGTTTAAACGACACGTTTTACTTATCATAATAAAGGGTGTCTTGTCAAAATATGCAAAATTGTTGAGCGCGGTACCAACTTACACAAATATAAATTTTATTCACAATTACCATTTAGAATTACACTTGATGACATTAATCAGTATATATAATCTGCTTATGAATTTTTAAACGTGTTTTAAAGCTAGACAATTTTTTCAACAGAGTTTTTGTTTGAGTTGAAAATTTTCACTGAGCTGCATACAAAAGATGTTGTGTGGAATGCCCATTTTGGCTTTAGGTTGTATATCTTTCCGGAGACGATATTAACTTCCGGGAATTCACACCAGCGAATGTAGTAAAATATTGTTTTGTTTATGAACCAACTTAAATACAAAGGAAGTTCAAATGATTAAAACCTTCTTCCTAATTATAAGAAATAAAATCAACCTGCTATGTTTGCGAATGATTATTGCTTCACAAATCTTTAATTAAATCTTAGATCATTTATACGTCTAGATAGACTATAACAGTGAGTCAATACGTCGAAAAAATTTTAATTTAGAACTAACCTCTATTTTGAGCAATGCACGCATGCTAACACAGTGTCATACAAATAGTGTAAGACGTAGCTTGTCACGTACACTATTCACAATTAATATTTCTGGCTTGTTTTTATCGGTTGTCTAACATCAAGAGACTCTATCTAGACATATAAAATATCTAAGAACTAACTCCTTCATGAACTAAATGCGTGCCTAATCCTACGAATATTATAAATTTATAAAAATGCGAAAGTTTGTGAGTTTGACGCAAAAATTACTGAATGGATTTAAATGAAACTTTACAATAACATAACCTACATATCAGAATAACATATAGTCCTATTCTAAAGAAGATTCCCTGTATGTGTGGAGGATCGCCAGTCGAGTATTAGGCCAGTGAGAGCCGGAGTACCTCAAGGGAGCTGCTTCTCTCCGCACTTCTTCCCGGTCTTTAGGCAGGCAAAGCTCGCATTATACGCGGATGATGCGGCTTTCTACGGATCCTTGTACGGACCTCGTGAGTACACAGTAAAGAGACTCCAACCCACTCTAGCTCTGCCAGAATGGATGATGAAATGGAGAATCGTGGTGAACGTAGCGAAAACGCAGTTGATCATCACCGGTAATTCACAACTACCCTCACCCTTGAAGCTGATGTCGAAGGAACTCCCATTGAAGCCTGACTTCAAATACCTGGGATTAACAATTGACTAGAGACTCAGTTTCAAGAAGCATGTAGACATCACCATAGGGATGGCGAAGGGTGCCAAACTCCAGCCCATCCTGCGGTTCAAGCTGTCAATAGGATCGAAATTAATGATTTACAAAACTTACAAATTATGGTCCAGACTGAGCTATGCAGCAGTAGCTTGGTACCTGTTTCTTATCACGACAAACCAGGATCGCCCGCAAGCTCAACAAAACGTTGCGTGCCATAGTGGGGGCACCACGATACGTAAGAAATGCTACAATCGCTAAAGACCTCAAAACAGAAAATATAGACGCCTTTATACGAAGGCTTTATATATATATATATATAACAGACTTGTTCTGGCGTACAGATGCCTCCTCACACCATCACCTGGTAGGAATTATCCCGCTACACGCAAGACCCCCAGATGAAGAGGGTAGGAGAAAAACGAAGGCATATTCTAGAGACGTCATAAACGCAGATGAGGAAAACTATCCAACAAGAGGCCGAATACGGCAAAAGACTGACCGCCTAACAAAGCAAGGAAAAGTGCCAGGGTATAGGGCTCAGCCCTATCACCCTCCTTCCGCCCTCACACAGGAGGTGGCAAGCACGAGCTGTCATGGTATGCACCTCTCTGGGACGTCGTTACGCTGCCTGTGGAATGTACGAAGGTGATCAAATACTCGTGCAGTTATCTTTCGATGACCGAATTATGAGTCAAGTAGACAATTGTGACGTCGCTCCTTTATTAAACAATCCGGAGGCTCTCTCTTCGTCATCTTATGTGGGGTAAAGGATTCAAGTTTACTTCATGTGGTAAGACTTAAATTTACCAATTATTCAATGTTATTTTTTAAAGTAGTTTTGAACCCAAGAAAGAGTTTCATAGCTACAAACATGTTTACAAAGCCGTGTGATTGGTAAAAAATATTTTTAGCCACCCTCATTACGTACAAATTGAATAAAGTGTTTGAATTTATAAAGTTCATGCTAACGTCAACATTTAAGACTTAGCTTTTGTGTTAGTAAATAAAAAGATACAGTGTCCAATTAGTGTTTATCTACTTATTTGTAGCAACACTAACGAGAATTAAATTGTTCAGTGAGTTGGTATTTTGTGATTGTATTTTCTGTAAATCATAGTCGTATTACGCATCAGTAAACTTAGTAAGTTTACTGATGCGTAATAAGTTATTACGTCTGGGATATTATTATTGCCATATGAAAAATGTCATAACTTGCAAGTGTCCCGAAAGTGACGTGTAAACTTTAATTATGATGTACTTTGAAATAAATTTTTATTACATACTGGGCCGAGTGTCCTGCAATGCGTAGTGCAGAACAGCGTGTGATCACACGTGATGCACTGCGCAATATTCACATGATACAAGCGAGGATCAAGCGATTTAAGACCACTGGCGAATGTCCCTTGGCTATGAGTCTGTGTGTCAGTGACATAGTTTGTGAGATCTTTACATTTACTAGTCAGGGACTATATATTTGGTAAGGTTCGATCGAACAAGAAGATAACGGAAGATAACACGATGTTAAATTACATAGTGTTTACGTTTTTATTGCATTTAATGAAATAAGTTGTAATGTTTTTTTTTATATTTTCATGTTAAATGGATCCAACGGTGTGCCACACGCTCTATTATATTAACCCGAAAAATGAAAATACCTTATTCGTGGTAGTCGGCTTTTTTTTAAGGTCGGAGAAAAAACCGTCGAACACTAAAAATAATTTATATGGC
The DNA here is from genome assembly GCF_905404315.1 of Leptidea sinapis. Classification (NCBI taxonomy): domain Eukaryota; kingdom Metazoa; phylum Arthropoda; class Insecta; order Lepidoptera; family Pieridae; genus Leptidea; species Leptidea sinapis. The sequence goes on along the minus strand of NC_066312.1, from coordinate 27,366,132 downwards.
AAAACATCGTTTGCCGGGTGTCATCAGCTAGTAGAGATATAAAATACAATTACAACTAGGGCTGCCATATTTTTTTACACAGAATAAAATATTTTTTGGTTCAGTACCCAAAAAAAAGTAGGCAGGGAGTTCCTCAAAAAATATATTATATATTTTTAAATCATTACTGTGAATATTTTTTACTACTCTGAGTTTTTATTTATAAATTTATATTTTTCAGAAACCCTTCGTAATAAATAGTCAAAAATTATAAACATCATTAACTCTACTTTTATCAGAACTGTATAGCTATCATCTTTCCACTTCGTTCATCACAGAAAATATGCGCTGATAAAATATAGTAGATTCGCTTACTATATTACATTTATAAAATAATCGTAGGTAAAATAAGGTATTTTCAATAGTAGGGTACTACATTTTATAGTTGGGTTAGCAACCCTAAATTACAACAGTGCTCTGATGGGTAATTCGTTCAGAAACTAGTTTCTCAGAGGTGTCTCGATCTCAATAAATTGTTCCGCAATGATATAACCGTTACAGTGTATTATCGATGGTATTGTGATAAATAGCATTCTAATGTGTCAGTGGAACTCTCTATCAAAATCTATTTGAGATCAATATAAGTGATCAAGCTGCCTCAATAGAAATAAATCGACTTACAATTAGTGTCAAAATGCTTATAATAATATTCGGGTTCAAGTTAATTATATTACACTACTTATTTTTTTTTATTACGTAGCTAAAATATGCATATCATTGCGTTAGGTTCACGTGACGGTTAATTACAACATTTTGAGCTGTAAGCAAAGGAGTTAAATATGTATAACTAGTTATCGCAAATTAAAATACAATTTTTTACAAAACTTATTAAATACTTTTTGTCGTGAAGGGCCTTCTTTCATTTGCTAACACAACAATTTGAAAATATAAATAATATGACAGCGTGGTTTGCAGAGTAGGTTTTACAAAAATTATAATCAAACTTATTCAAATCGGTGGTTATAGAATGTCATTAAAATTGTTCTAAAACACATTCATACCAACTTTTCCAAAAAAACTATAATTTTTTTTGATAATTACTGCTTTCATAGGCAACAGGTGTAAAACTAAAATTGTTTTTCAAATTATATAATGTTGATTTTTAATATTAAAATAAGTTCGAAAAACCAATAAGTCTTCATTAAATTTTTCGAAGTCCTCACTGTCATCCCAGTTTATTTAATAGAAAAAGGAGGAAAAACTTTAATTATAACAATCGATTATCAAAACAAATCATTCTCGTGTTTGGTTCGTTTCAGATTGATTCGAATTGAATAGACTATTTAAGAAACGGTAATGGATAGTTTCCGTGTAAGGAGACTATCTAATAATTTCTATTTTATTCTGTTCGTTGTAACAATATCCATCAATAAAAACTTCTCCGGTATTTACAAGCCTATGCAGTAATTGAAAGTGCCATTGCAATTTTGAGTATTAATTTTAAAATAAATGCGAAATTAAATAAACGTAATAAGCCGGAATAAGGTCTTTTCGAATATAGTACCTATGTAAAAACTTGTAGCAAAATCTCTTTGCCTATGGTATTTCTACCTTATCGGATTGATGTCATTAAAAAGATTATAGATACAGATTTGAGAAAAAGGAAATAAAATTGTACAATGTTGTGTCAAGCTGTTTTTCTTTCTATTCAAATAATTGAAAAAAAAATCTATATTCGTATGCTATACGAGTTCACTGAATGAAACCTAATGAACCATGTACGTATTTGCTATTCTATATTGACACATAATAAAACGGAACTGTTGAAGAGATTGATAACTGACTTTGACTTTGATAAAAAGTGGATCACGTTTGATAAGCTCTGTCTTGATCCACAGATTGTGGCAAGACCAGGGTGGACTCGTAAGAAGGTGATGCTGTGTGTATGGTGAAATTGGAATGTATTGTTCATTATGCGCGTAACCACCGGCAGAATCATCGATTCGAGTGCGTGCTTTTTCGAAATTCATGTCGTATCATCCCAGAAACATAAGGAAGCTCATTCCAGAGCTTGGTTGTACGTGGAAGAAAGTTCCTTGAAAACCGCACTGTGGAGGAACGCTCCACACATCCAGATGTTGGGGATGATAATTTATACTGTGAATAACTGATTAGATTAAAGCAAGAAGGTGATAGAAAGCGACAGAATCAAAAGCAAAAGGGTTTGTGCATCGGCCATATAATCCTGACTTTGCCAAACCTTCGGATTTCCACATGTTTCAGTCTTTTTTTATGACAATAAGAGACAAGACGAGTAAGACGTTCAGCTGATGGTAATTAATTCGCCCTGCCCATTACAATGCAGTGCCACCCATGATTCTTAGAATTACCAAAAATTTTGAGCGGCACTACAATTGCGCTTGTCAATAAGATGTTAAATCTCATTTGCCCAGTAATTTCACTAGCTACGGCACCCTTCGACCGAAATACAATTATAATTTCATATTACTGCTTCACGACAGGAACGGGCGCCGTTGTGGTACCCATAATCTAGCCGGCTTACTGTACAAAGGAGCCTCCCATTGGTAAATGCCCTTAGCCGCCTCTTACGACGATTTTGGGCCTGGGACTTCCATATTTTTATTATGCCCTGAGGAAGCACAGGACAAATGTTCATAAGCCTACAGTCAGTGCCCGGTTAACATCAACATAGGAATCCAGAAACTAGTTATCGTCTTATTTCGATCAAAAGCCCCAAAATTTCTACAGCAACGGGATGGCAAAAAATCATCCTAAATGTAGGTACTTAAATAATAATGTACATACTTAGAAAAAAAAGGCTTGACTTTTAAATAAAAAAATAACTACGTTTAAAAAAACCGACTTCAAAAACTGAAAAGTATAAAATAACTAAAAATTTAATTTAATACACCTTTACCTTTAATATTGATAATACTATTATTTATATGTGCTGCATATATAAAAAAAATTAAGTAGTGTAATATAATTAACTTGAACCCGAATATTATTATAAGCATTTTGACACTAATTGTAAGTCGATTTATTTCTATTGAGGCAGCTTGATCACTTATATTGATCTCAAATAGATTTTGATAGAGAGTTCCACTGACACATTAGAATGCTATTTATCACAATACCATCGATAATACACTGTAACGGTGATATCATTGCGGAACAATTTATTGAGATCGAGACACCTCTGAGAAACTAGTTTCTGAACGAATTACCCATCAGAGCACTGTTGTAATTTAGGGTTGCTAACCCAACTATATAATGTAGTACCCTACTACTGAAGACACCTTATTTTACCTACGATAATTTTATAAATGTAATATAGTAAGCGAATCTACTATATTTTATCAGCGCATATTTTCTGTGATGAACGAAGTGGAAAGATGATCGCTATACAGTTATGATAAAAGTAGAGTTAATGATGTTTATAAATTTTGACTATTTATTACGAAGGGTTTCTTAAAAATTAAAATTTATAAATAAAAACTGGGAGTTGTAACAAATATTCACAGTAATGATTTAAAAATATATAATATATTTTTTGAGGAACTCCCTATCTACTTTTTTTTGGGTACTGAAACTAAAAATATTTTATTCTGTGTAAAAAATATGGCAGCCCTAGTTGTAATTGTATTTTATATCTCTACTAGCTGATGGCACCCGGCAAACGATGTTTTGCCATATAAATTATTTTTAGTGTTCAACGGTTTTTTCTCCGACTTTAAAAAAAAGCCGACTACCACGAAAAAGGTATTTTCATTTTTCGGGTTAATATAATAGAGGGTGTGGCACACCGTTGGATCCATTTAACATGAAAATATAAAAAAAAACATTAAAACTTATTTCATTAAATGCAATAAAAACGTAAACACTATGTAATTTAACATCGTGTTATCTTCCGTTATCTTCTTGTTCGATCGAACCTTACCAAATATATAGTCCCTGACTAGTAAATGTAAAGATCTCACAAACTATGTCACTGACACACAGACTCATAGCCAAGGGACATTCGCCAGTGGTCTTAAATCGTTTGATCCTCGCTTGTATCATGTGAATACTGCGCAGTGCATCACGTGTCATCACACGCTGTTCTGCACTACGCATTGCAGGACACTTGGTCCAGTATGTAATCAAAATTCATTTAAAAGTATATCATAATTAAAGTTTATTACTCGTTACTTTCGAGAAACTTGCAAGTTATGACATTTCATATGGCAATAATAATATCCCAGACATAATAACTTATTACGCATCAGTAAACCTACTAAGTTTACTGATGCGTAATACGACTATGATTTACAGAAAATACAATCACAAAATAGCAACTCACTGAACAATTTAATTCTCGTTAGTGTTGCTACAAATAAGTAGATAAACACTAATTGGACACTGTATCTTTTTATTTACTAACACAAAAGCTAAGTCTTAAATGTTGACGTTAGCGTGAACTTTATAAATTCAAACACTTTATTCAATTTGTACGTAATGAGGGTGGCTAAAAATAATTTTTACCAATCACACGGCTTTGTAAACATATTTGTACCTATGAAACTCTTTTTGGGTTCAAAAATAAGTCGTAAGACTTAAATTTACCAATTATTGGTAAATTTAAGTCTTACGTAGTTTTTTTTATATTTTACTTTTTAGTGTCAGTTCATAATTATAATATATATCCAACCTGAATGAAAATTCCTAAAAAAGCCGTAAACAAAAAACAATTATATCATAGAGGAAAAAAAAAATCAAAAATAATTTTCATAAAATGAGAACTACTGTACCAAATTATGTCAAATTTTGATGAGACCAAATGGCATCTCATCGATCAAAAAATTACGTAAATCGGATCATAAATCTAAGAGTAATCGGTGTACACACAAAAAAATACCGATCAAATTGATAACCTCCTCCTTTTTGAAGTCGGTTAATGAGATAAACTTTTGGCCCAACCTAATATGCAAGAAGAATTTAGTTATATTCGAACACAATACACTTTCACATACACATTCACACACACACATGCACACCTTATTAGTGTTAAATAGAAATAAACTACTGTTTCTAAATTTTATTAATTTCGTTTCTTAATTTAATATTACATTACATTACATTTACATTTATAATTAATTTTATGGAAATTTCAAAGAACGACTTAAGTTCGCTTCGAATACAAATTTCTATATTATCTATATTTAATATCGATATATATTTATATATATACATAATTTTTAAAGCGTCTTTCATGTTTTTTATTATTAATTTCGTGTATTAGGACGATTTATGTATTTAATATATATATATAATAACAAGATGATAAGCCTCTATCGAGATAGAGTACGAGTACTTTTGTGGGTCTTACATAAATGAACGTCTGAATTTAATAATGAATCTGTCATCAACTGTCCGGTATAAAGGTACTCGATAAACAACACATCCTTCTAAGTATGGAAAGGAGATAAAATGAGTGCTAGGAACCGGGGAAGGAACAATTGTTGTGCAATAGGTTCGTAGAAATCTCGTATAAAAATTGAACTAAAAAGAAAATTTTCAGATCCATCAAGTTCAAAGTCGATTAGCATTTCAAAAAATGAATACCGATAGCAATATCAGAAACTGTTAAATCTAAACGCAAGATCGTAATTAGACTGTTGATTTTATCTGTGTATAGACACTGCGAAATATAGTAGTAGCTTGGTACTTACCGGTTACAAGTTTACTATGTAAATTAATTCTGAATACCGGACACAGATAAAGATCTGCAGTTATTAAGTGAACCAGCTTACGACGTTCATATAATAATATAAAAATTCTATTTTTAGTCCTATGGTAATGGCAAGTATAAATTTGCCAGCGCTGCATTAAAACTAACAAGAATAACAGGATTCATTAATTTTATTATTGAACTGAACTATATAATTCAATCTTGATTGAAGCTTTTGAGTGTCAATGGCACAATATGTAGAACTATTGTACAAATCTATTTTCGATTGCATGCTCCTTTGTCTGCCTCCTCCATAAAAAATCCTTCCTATTAAATGTTTTTGAATTATCGCTTCTGTGAGCAGTCTTCACTGATTGCATTTTTTGTCCTTCGATAATATATGCAAGTTTTAATAGACTGCATACCAAAGAAATCTGCAATGAATGAAGTCACAAACGTTTAAGTAATAAACGTTTAATTTAAAAACCATACTTTTAATTTACGCTTTTGTTCTTCGCAATATATTTTACGAACTTGATTGGTTAGTTATTGAATATTATCTCTCATTCATTCTCAAGTTGATTTTAAAATTGCTGTAATCAATTGTAACGGTAATTTACAGAAACAAAGCATATATTACTGCTTTTGTGTTGTGGTTTTTAATTTTGTTCACAATGAAACGATCAATGTAATTATAGCATTTAAAACGTTTATCTCTCACGACATAATTGGGTGTCGTTGGCTAGATGAGTTGGAGATGTAATGAGAGATATTTGTGGATAGGAGGATTGACCGGTACGAACGTGTTGGAATTCACCAAATACAGTTACCTGGGGCCAGCATACATCAATCCATTTTGGCATCTGCGAATAATCAATAACGCGCGAAATTATTAACATATTGTGGATGCATTCAGCGATCAATCTCCGGTAAACTGTAATCAAATATTTTACGATAGTATACTGTTTCAAGTGTTACATTTTCCAATAATGTGTTATGAGATTTACATGCAGGTTGATGTAATAAAGCTGTCACAGTTCAACAATATCAAACAACAACAAGAACAGATAATTTATTTTAATTATGCATATAACTATCGCTTGCTAGTGACTCGCTATAAAAATATTGATCAATTTTATGTGTTGTACTCTTTATCATATCTTACTGTACATTACCGGCTGCATATTTGCAATCGTTAAGAATAGCGTGAAGTAAAAAGTGAATAATATTTCATTGAATAACTTTAACTTGAACGCTTTAGGCATTCTGTAAATTGCCTAGCCATTACATAGATTGCCGGATTATACATAACCGGTAACATCTCTACTTTTAATACTTTAAAAAAATATATTTTTGTCGACAAATGAAAGCGGTCGTTTGTATGACGTAGTTTGACAAGCTCGTCAAATTATTTAGAGTTCGTTTCATTACAATCAGTTCGCTAACAGAAAAGTATAGCTGGAATTTTAACTTTCCAATTAGCTTGTGTACTAAGGAGTTAATTACAAAAAGAGGTAAGGTTCCATGCAAAATTAATTATAATCTATAAAAATGTGAACAAATTGATTACTGTCAGATTGTCACGTACACGTCAAAGTCATGGGGCGCGCGCTTGTTACTAATATCAAAGCTGAAATAAGTATTTTCTTTGATAAATATAAAACAAACAGTTTATCATTCATGTGTAAGGAAAGTAATAAAATTAATATTCTTTGTACAGGCTACAACAGGAGAACCTTGTAGATAGAAAGACCCAAGTAACAAAGGCATTGATGCGAATTGTTGTGTTATTGGTCTCAGCAACCAATTATTTCCATCATACATGAACCGCACAATCAATGCGACTTGATAGACATTTCATTTGTTAGACCAGTTAATAGGGTTTCGGTTAAGCCAAGCTGGCTTACGAATGAAATGATAGACATTATATAGTATATTGTAACCCTTTTTCACCTGATTGCTTATTAAATTCCATTTCGTTTGCCTTCTCCGGCTTCAATGTCAGATAAGTGAAGTGGAAACAGAACCAGTTGTGAATTATATTACATATTACAAAACAACATATCATAATATGTTGTTTTGTAATTATTCAGAATGTAAACAGAGTCATAACTTGTTATCGCTAAGTGTATCAGAGGTTTGTTGTTAGGAATACAAGCGCGTTATTTGCTAAACATCGGCTCTCATCAACTTGTATGCAGTCGTTGTTACAACAAATATATCTGTCGCATGGTTAAGTGATCACTTCTTTCATAAATCTTTAATATTTTATACAAAACATTTAAAATTATGCCCGATAATGTTATTTCCCTTTTTACACCTTTTTATTTTATTTGCTATTAATAATGTTAGCAGTTTCCTTATCCTTAATGTTGTGTTGTTAATTGCGTGCCTAAAAACTTTATTAGAAAGAAGTCTGCATCTCTCTTTTTCTCCCATTCATTCTGGGCCAGATATTCTTCTTGTTTAGTTCTCCCATTGAATTAATTTGTCACCTTTTTGCTATCTCATGGTTGTAAATTTGTCCACTTGATTTTCTTATGTTATTCGGCCCGCTATTTTACTTTATTGTTTTGCAAATAGTTTTCGCATCATCAAATTTCTAGTAGTCTTATTTCACCTCAACTCCTTATTCCAATTAATCTTTTTTTATAAAAAGAAGGACAAACGAGCGTATGGGTCACCTGGTGTTAAGTGATCACCACCGCTCACATTGTCCTGCAACACCAGAGGAAACACAGGAGCGTTGCCGTTGTAGATACCCTTAATTTCGTATCGTCCCGGGAACACCGCACAAGGAAGCTCAATCCACAGCTTTGTAGTACGTGGAAGAAAGTTCTAACTTGTGGCGTGTCGTGCGAAGGTAGAATTCAGTGGCAGGAATCAGGTGAAACAGCTCATCGTAACATTCTACTTACTCCAGACTTAGGTATCTTTAATAATTATAGAAATCATCATCATCAATTTGCTCTCATCTTGCCTTCCCTATAAACATTAGTAAAAGCTAGTTTTTCAGCTAAATCATTACAACCTCACGGAAAAAAATTAAGGAAACTATTTTTTTTGCCTTTAAAAATAATCTATAACTAAGTACGTAAATATCGTTCTCCAAGCAAAGTAAGTAGCCATTTGTAGAGGATGTCTATGACACGGCCGATTTTAGTGCGCACTAAAATTTAATATGGAGTCCGGTGCGCTTAATGTATATATTCACATGGTAGTAACATCATGTGTTTATGGTTGTTTCTCCTTTATTGACCGTTTACTTGCCGGCAGGGTTCCGAGTTTGGGTGTCAATTTGTTCTGTACACATTCGAGCAATACACGGAGTCGTTAAATTTAGTTTTAGCTTTTGCTGAAGGTCTGACTTATATTACGTAAATTTTTTTGAGTTGTCTCGATTAGAAACGATTAAAAGCTCGGATAAAAGTACGAAAATTTAATAAATGAAGAACGTGGTGTGCTAACTAAGCACAGTCCTCATAACAGAAGTGAAATGACATAAAGGCGAGTGAAACGATATAAATAGCAACAATTTTTTGTTATCCTGGCTGCCCCATAATAGACTACCCATTTTATATCATTAATAAATTCCCTATGAGATAACTAAATAGGTTGTTCTCTGTAGTATTATTTTCTGTAGTCTTTGGGATTTAAGGAAATTATTATTAACCACGTAGGTGCCTGTGGAACGTCATTTTTCTGCGAAAAGTTCTTCGTTTTCATCAATAACTAATTAATTTTTTTTCAGACATTTCAACATACGTTTGAACTTTTATGGATTACTCAGTCCAACAATGTGTGTTTTAGGATTAGGGTTTGTCGTTTAGCAGACCTTTTAGGCCTTCTCGTAAACGCAATTCTTACTCGTTCAATATTTTCTGGTGTAGGAACTGTTCTTCGACGTCCAGGCTTCTTTCCAATTTTGTACAGAACCATTTTTACGCCATTTAAAAGTTTTAAAAGTTATACGATTTGGTACGTGACCCCTATTGTTGGTATTAAACTGATGGAATGCACGCCTAACTTCCTGTATCGAATTGCTTCTTATGTAAGTTTCTACACAACACGAGAGATTGAGAGAGAAGGAAAAAAGGAGAGAATAGTGGAGAACGCATTTATGGAAGAATGGCCGCTAATCTGTCCTATTAAGAAAGTGGAAAATGCGTGTTCGTTATCCACCTGAATACCCTTCTGGGAAGCAGGTGTACATGTTTGTAAATCAGTCCCAAAAATTATAAAAAAAAGATTACGCTTCAAAAGGTTTACATTTACGGATATTATTTAAATGCTAGGTTAATAATAATATAATCTCCGGGTAAAGTAAATGTTGGTAATGTATATGTTTGTTATAATTGTAAAACGGTACAATAATTAGTTTCTAAATAGGTCCTAAGGCTGTTAGAAAACAAGACTGCACGTTTAGTGAATGGCTGTTATATCGCTTTTCTGACATTTCAATTCACTTCACTTTCAACCATTTAACAAATATATCGTTGAAATAGACAGCACGTATGTATTTTTTACTATTTTTGTGATAAGTTTACGTAATTTTATTAAAAAAACGTTTAAAATAGGTAACGCGCACACTTTTAGTAATTATGTTTTAGTCTGAGATGTACGGAGCGTACTAAGACTTGCTCAGACTTAACGTGTTTTGTTTTGATTGTTTAAAACTAACCCGAGTGTCATAAAATGCGTACTTAACTTTTGCATTGGGCTGTCTTAGCTTAAGCACAGCATAATTTCGGATGCAAAGCTTACAACCGGCTAACTTTTAAGTAAGTAATCTCTGAGCAAAGTCTAAATATGTTCTATAGATCTAAGCTTAAGCGCCTGCCGTTTTGGTAATTAAATTTGGCATTACAATAAATCATAAAATATAATATTCCTAGGTATATCAATTTCTTTAAAAGTAATTTAAATTTCAGAACTCTTACCTATCATTTACAGTCTGAAGAACGACAAAAGTGTGCTTAAACACAATCTAAGCACACTTTTCTGCTTAGTCGCGTGTCAACTGTCATTGTCCGACGCAAATATGTACTGAATAAATGTTTTACATTGCTGCTTATTTACCACGAGTATTTTAAACAACTAGAGTAAATGCGGCAATGTATGTATTATATAGTAATCGAAGTTATTATGGTGTAATTTGTGGTATGTTCCATATTTCGGCTTTATTTTTGAAGTGAAAATTTCTTTGCGGCATTAAGGACTTATACTTGGGATGGGTATAAAATGTTAGCTTCCTTCGCGTCAGGACACGTGGCCTGATCGAAAATTTGTAAGATAGCAATTGAAATTATGAATGAAAGATTTATACTTCATTACTAGTCATTGAACCAGTGGCTGAATCATTGTAAATGTCGATCGTCCAGGTACTTATTATCTGATGAGAGCAATTTTCCTCATCCATCGTCGTTGGAAATCAGAGGTGGTAAAAATATGTTCAATAACAGTTCTAAGAACGGCATGGCAGCTAAAATATAATAAAAAGAGTAAGTACTTTATGAAAGTGAACACAACAATAAAACCGGCGATTCTTAATTCATTTTTCAGTTACGTAATAATATGGTGAATTATTATTTAGTACTAGAACGAGTGAAAGTAAGTCGGATTATTTCGTGAACAGATCACAAACGTCATTTAATTTGTTGACACTGTGTGAAGCTTAGATGTTTGTATATTTATTTTCATGTAAATAAAAAGAAAAATATGTAAGAACAAATTTAAATTAAATTGTTAATTGAAAAATTATCTTTTGACGATGAAGCATTTGAGATTATTACAATGGTGATATAATGCTGATGCAATGCATTCCATACCCTTGAAGACTTAAAAATATTTCCTCACATATACCTGTAGCTTACTTTGTTTTTTATGAAAAAGTGGCTCTTGCAAGACTCGATTAGTTTCAAGCCTTTATTACCAGTCTTTTTCATTTGCGTACGCGTACAGTACTGTAAATACCACGCAAGGAATTTTATTCCATAGTTTGGTTTGAAAGCCGCAAAAAATAAACACAAAAACCTGTGGAGGGTCATCATACATCCAGTTGTTGAGCCTCCAACTAGTCATAGCTTGTACTATGGGTATAAGACAACGAGATATTTAATACACTATACTTACTTAAACATACATAAATACATATAAACATCCATGACGCGGAAACATATTTTAACAAACATAAAAAGCTTATGTTTTCCTTGATCTATAATAGTACATAAAAACCTAGTTATTACTATGACGGGTACTCACGATATATATTTTATTTATTCGAAGCCGATGTTCCAATTCAATTGCATGAAACGTGGTCATGACAGAACTACGAATGCGGCGAGAAACTGTTGACACATTGACACTTGACACTAATAGTACATCAATCTGTCCACGTGGCGCCTAATTCGTTTTGGTCTTTGATTCCCTAATTCACGACACACTACTGACGACGTCCATATATTCAGGTCCTTTTGTTGCATTTGTACTATAGAAAAAAATCGCCTCTTCTGTTACCGTAAGAATAATGATATTTTAAATATAATATATTGATTAACAGCTATTTGTTTTGTTTTATATCCTTCTTATTACGGCACACTTTCAAAACCAGAAATAAGAATATAATAAAGATAATATCATGTAGTGTTGGTACACTTAAAACTCGTCAAAGAAATTCCAAATTATTGTTGTTCTTGCCACAGTGAAAGCTAAATTATGATATCGTGTACATAATCTTAAGTAGGGTTAGCAAGTTTAAATCAGAAAATTTTGACATATCATGGAGTTGCACGATGCATCTTACCGCAAAATAAGACAATATACAACTAAGCACTATGTCAAACTAAGTTGAATAGTGTTCAACTTGTGCAATATTTTATGTCAGTACAACACTATCTAACATAATAAATTTGTAGGCAATAATTTAATTTATTACTACACAATTATAGCCATATTTAAGGGATCGAGTGATTTTATTTATCGAAATAATAGATAAAGACCGGTGTTAATCAATAATAACGAAAAAGGCAATTCGAGCAGTCTATAAAATGCGTTCAAGGGGTTGATTGAGATTAAAGTTTAGTGAAATTAATATTATGACAGTACACTGCCAGTACCTATACGATAACCTCTTGTACGCTCATAAACATATTAGCCAATTTAAAAAGAGTAGTTATGTACATAATGTCAATACTCGAAACAAAACATAAACACGCAATTCCATCTACTAGGCTCCGTAAAATTGCTAAATCTTTTAAAGTGGATTGTGTTACATTTTACATTTTTGTAAACACCCTAATGATATCGAAATATTAGCAATTAAAAAATTTTAATGTATCGTAAATAAATTAACATCTAAGGCCTATTATAATGTGAAAGATTATTTGAATGATAAAGATAGTTGGAGTTAATATTTCTAAATTTATTGTTAATTAATATTGTTATACTCATTTGAATGCTATTTCAACTTTTGTACTTCATCCTGACTTGCACTTAATAACCTGTAAAGATTTACAGTGACTAAAGATTTTTTGAATTGAATTGAATACAAGTGACCCATAAAGTGATGTTGTGTTGGAAGTTATCATCAGCATCAGAGATCATTCTTTCCTTTCCTTTCCCATAAAATGTCCCTTAAGCTCGTTTGGCCTCCTCTTTCCATCCATAAGGTAATAAATAAATACCAAGTACTCAAAATCTTTCAAAAGTCCTTTTTCTTGAAGGTATTCATTGAAAATTGCAAAAAAAAAGAATCCTAAGTGGTTTCCGTTTGTAGTCAGCTGTCCCATTGGATGAAGGTCTTGCTTATCTCATTACTGAGCTTGTCTCATTATCCCGCTGAGTTTGTTGCGCCCGTTCTTCTCAGGTATGAGGCATTCATTTTGGAATGGGTGGTAGTTTTTGACTTTCAATAAGTGATGTCACATCCTATTTTGGTTTAAAATATTTGTATTTGAATTTCTCATTATAAGAAACCGATACTTTAGTGAGAATTATAAAAAATTGTTTCTTTTTCCAGAGATAAAAAGATTACAACAGCTATTGTCCGTTAGTATGATATCCCAGGCATAAATCGTCTACCTTTATAATTTGAATATGTGATTAATGGTTTCCGTACAACTTAACATATTGTCACGATTCTGCCCTTTTCTTGGCGAAGTTCATGGTCCCGGCTTCATAATCATATAAATATAATTATGTAGCAGGCTAAATTATCACACATCACGAAGAATATTAATTCGAGTCAAATTTACTCGTATCAGAGATACATTTGAAAAATTGAAAAGCTGAAGTCTCTCTGATTTGTCCGTGTATTAAGTTAAATAAATTGCCTTTGGAACTAATTAAACAATACAATGACATTTGATGCAGGTGGATATTTTTATTGTAAGGGCTATATCTTACCGGGACACCGTGGACACCAATTTGACGGCGCGACCAGCTCGGACGCGTCATGACTCTGGTGTCTGTTATACACGCGGGATCGTTATACAAAAAACATTCTTCTTCTTTTAATAAGTATATTCTTTTACTATCTTTTATATAATTATATTTTATGTAATCATAACTTTATTTATTATATAATATAAGCCGAAGGCTGACCGTTCTTACTTTACTTTATTGTCTAATCTTTTCTCTTTATCTGTTTTATTCGATTGTCTTCTCATCGGCGTCATTATTTTAAATTTAAAATAAAATATTCTTTTACTTTTAGAAAAATGAGTTGCTATATGCTGATAAGAACTCCTTGTTACAGTATCTAGTTTGGTAGCTTATGGACACTACATGGCGCGACTGGTTGTGTGTTGTGTATCGATGAAATATAGCCCTAATACAATGTAGGCGCAAAAAGTGTATATAATATGTTAAAAAAAATTCTCCGCGGCACACTCATACATTGAAAAATTGAAAAATGGCAGCGTGATTATGACAATAAGATAAAAGACTATTTATAATTGATAAAATAATGCGTATATTAAAGTGAGAGTTACAGTAGTGGTGGTATTAAAAAACTTTATTTAAATCATAAAATAAAACATTTATAAGTTAATTAAAATGGCAGCGTCCCTGAAATACTTTACTGTTTCATTCCTAAATAAAAATAAAAGAAAGTGTTAAGACTTAACTTGTAAAAAACGTAAATGTTTATTAAATTATTCAACAAACTAATGTCTTTCATAATTTTTGTGAAAAATAGATTATATCTCACTTGTTACCTAGAATAGTTGAGGGTAATAAATTTTCAATATATAAATGAAATTTGTTTAAAAAAAATAATAAATGAATCAAAAAGTTTTACTTCAATCCTGTGTAAAGAAAACCACTCATACATTTTTTCTTATTTAACACACACGAAAAGTTTAACTTTAGTATTATACATTCTTAATAATTAATTAATTCCTTATAATTCTTAATCTTTATTCAAACAAAACAAATCTTATAACTATAATTACTGTACTAAATAATACTTATAATTCTTCCTTGTAAATATATTAAGTCGTTAAATAAAATACTGTTTTGTATGAATTTGTCAATAATATTTCATAACATCAAGAATTATATGGTAAAATATTATGCTCCCTGTTGTTCTAATGAAATTGTTTCACAGCAGAACTGTCAAACCGTGCTTCAATAAATTCTCTCATAGAAAACATGTCTAATCTTGCTCCCAGAATTTGACGTCTTCCGGTAGTATTGTTTTCTGCACGGAACATCAATTTGGTTACTAATTTTAAACTTGAACTGCTTTGTTTTTTTATATAAAACTGTAGCAAGTCAGTGTCTTGACAAAACAAATTTTGGAAATTAAAATAATTATGTGTCCCAAATCTAAATAAAAACTATTCTTTCTGTCAAGTTGGATTAAATTACGCTCCATGATGTAATCCATATTAAAATCCGTTCATTAGTTTAGGAGTTCACTGGAAACAAACATCAAGTCTCTGGATTTTATAGATTTTTCCTACAACCTACTTCTAAGTCAAGTGATGCACGGTTATTTTATTTAGGTAGGCGACTAGCGACGGTGATACCAGAAATAATAAGTTGAGTGTACTGTAACCATTGTGTTGCAAAGCAATAGATAGGATATCATTCGAATAGCCTCACCGCAATCGGCCGATTCCACAACATTACTAATCTGTCGAAAACACAACCGTAGCATATCCGTTTAACCACGTTTAACAAACGAAACACATGTCCAAATTGACAGTCGTTCTAATCAAGGGCCGGCTATACCAGAGATAATTAGTGTGTAAAACCTAGTTGGTCTAAAATAGACCGATGGACAGGAAATTCGTGGCAGTTAATGGAATTTCCGCGTAAGGGGCGGCGAGACCGTTGGAATCATCAATGCTATACGAATACATGGATTGCGAATTAATGTATTGGTCTGACGCTTCCACGCGAAAATGATAAAGGTTCTCAAAGAAAATCATTTATTTACTATCAGTGGTCGCTCATTACATTTATTGAATTTTAATGGTTTTTTATACAAATTAATTTAGTTTAGTTCATTTGAATAGTTAGATTATAGTTATTTTGTTTATTTATAGATATTTATTTGAATGTGCAAGTATGTATTTTATATTCAAATTCAAATATTTTTATTCAAAATAGGATTTATAATCTCTTATTGAACGTCAAAATCCACCCATTCAAAAGAGACTGCCTCAGACCTGAGAAGAATGGGCGCAAGAAACTCAGCGGGCTTTTCTTTTTTTATATAAAATATGGATTACAATGTAATATCGTACAATAAACATTAATAATTAAAGAGCCTGAGGGTGTTCGCTTTAATCCCAGTCCGTGGTGTCATTAAGAAAATCGTTTGTACTATAATAACCTTTCCCACACAAACGTTTTTTAACATTTCTTTTAAATTTCGTAACACATTTGTTTTGTACATTTTCTGGGATCATATTGTAGAAGCATATACATCGCCCAACAAAAGACTTACTAACTTGACCCAACCGAGTAGTAGGCATAACAAGTTTATGTTTGTTCCTCGTGTTAACATTATGAATGTCACAGTTTCTAGAAAATTCCTCAATGTGCTTATGAACATACAAAACATTATCAAAAATGTATTGAGAAAATTATATGTTTAATTACATCCATAATTTAAATGTTCAAAGATAATATACATATTAATATTAAAAATTAACTTATTAATACTTTTTTAGTTTAGTACTATGTTTAAATATTATTTCACATCCAAATAAAATATAAGTTCATAGTAATTACAAATTGTGATAAATAATTACATATTTTTTATTTATTTTTACTAAAACAATAACATGCTAACAAATATAAGATCCACCCTGTATAAAAACCTTATAGGTCATTTGTCATGATCTCTGTTGACCTTTAAAGACCAGTAAACAACCATTACTAATAATAAAAGTCTGCAAGCACTATTTCATTCCACGATTCACACATCATTTTAAGTGCTTAGTTACTGTTTCGATACTTTTTTGATCTGTTGAATGATTCAAGGATTTTTAGAGATTTATCGATATTTAAAAGAAAGTCGTCCTTACAAAGTACACATGTCAGAAGTGAAACTACTTCGGCTAATTAATTTTTATTTCTCGTTTATATTTATACTAATCTATTATCTAAAAACTATAGAGAGAGTAAGAAAGGGCGATCCTACTTACTCGCGGCCGCGCACGATACAACGCCAGTAGGGAAGATGTTCTTCTCACTAGCGGCGCTATGTGCTTCTTGGTACGTTCGCACTTTCTCACTCTGACTCAATTGGTCTCTGTCGCTCTCTCCCTCTTCTTGGAGAAAAACATTCCACATTTTCGTTTCAATTTATTGCGTTTCATCGTTAAAGAACTTACCCTCATACGCGCAAAGAAGTTTCACTTCAATAATTTTAAACGTCTGCGCTCTGTTAGTCATGATCATATGGCAGCTTAAAAAAGTTATTCGACCTGTTATGCTTTTTGTTGTTTTTACAATTTTCAAAGTTGTAAATGTGTAGCCCATGAACTAAAGTTATTCGCTAAAATGGCTCGGTTGCCGCTGAAACAAAGCCTACGCAGGCGAAAGTAAAGGAAGCCGCGCGTAAAGTAATAAAAAATAAATACAGATATTCAATATGTATCCGTAATGGTTTAAAAACATAAAAAAACATGTTTATATATTCTTTTAATGCAAGAGGAGGTCAAGCGAGCGTATGGGTCACTTGGTGTTAAGTGATCACGGCCACCCTCATTCTCTTGCATCACCAGAGGAATCACAGGAGCATTGTCGGCCTTTTAGAAAGATGCGTAATGAAAAACGTTAAGAAAGAAATATATTAAAATCTATTGGAGGATAAAAATAGAAATATTTTCAGGAAAGTAATATATGAAAAAAGTAATATAAAAGTAAGTACCGATTACCCAGTTTGGTAGTAAGTTTTTACGAGTACACTAAATCCGTTCCAGGACATTCCCTTAACCCCGCTTGTTCCCAACCCTTACATTAATAGGATTAAATCCTAAAGGCATCTCACGCGTCAATGGATCAGGGCGTGTTTTTAAATGATTTTTGCATGCGGCATTTTGACATTCGACCCCAGAGCCCTGCGACCTCGCGACCCCAACACCTTTCGTACGGCGAGAGCGTAATTAGAGCTCTTCGCTTTGTTTTCGATGAGCTATGAATATTAATATAACAATCAAATCTGAATATTATTGACAGTCTCCCCTTGATCAAATTACAATTTAAATTAGGAGCCTTTTTTGGATTAGAATACGTCTTGCTTTGGTGTGATTTTATTTAAATGTAGAATCAGTTTAACACAATTCTGATGAAAGGTGAGTTTCAATTGGAATAAGTTATGGAACAAGCAGATCAGGCTATGATGATGATGACGCCAAAGTCATTATCCGTGAGTAACAGAATCCCACAGTGCATGTGTTGCGAACTTATAAAGAAATGTAAAATAACGTATCGTTTTGAAAGTAGCTATCGTCCAGAAGCTATTTTATGAATGAATTGAATTACAATGCAGTTTTATTTTAAGGCCAATAAAACTTTTTTACATGCTCTGAACACTTTATATAGTGGGTTCGCGAAATGTGGAATCACGTCAAAGTCGACTCGAATGGACTAAGGGATACTTGCTTTCGTTTTGTATTTCGTGTGTTACCCTCGATTTAGGAAGTTGTGTGGTGTGTGAAGCAAACATCGCTTTTATAATAGAGAAAATCTTACGCTCGTTATTCTTTTTTTTTTGGAAGAGGAGGTCAAACGAGTGTTATGGTCAGCTGTTGTTAAGTTATCACCGCCGCTCGCTTTCTTTTTCAACAACAGAGGAATCATAGGAGCGTTGCTGGCCTTTTAGAAAAATGTTTCCGCTTTTTTTGAAGGCATTAAGTCGTATAGTACTGGAAACACCGCACAAGGAAGCTCATTCCACAGCTTTGATGTACGTGGAAGAAAGTTTCTTGAAAACCGCACTATGTTGAAACGATACATTTCCAGATGGTGGGGATGATATCCTAATTTGTAGCGTGTCATGCGAAGGTGGATACTGTGGCAGGAATCAGGTCAAACAGCTCTTCGGAACGGAAACCCCATTATAGATCCGGTAGAAGACACACAATGAAACGACGTCTGGTCTCATTTTTCGACCATGATCTAAGACACATAACAAAATGTTCTAAGGGTTAGTTTTCTATTTTTATGCTGGATGATCTTGATCATCGTATTATTGGTATTCTGAGACCTAAAGACAACAGTTTTATGTTACTGTATAAGGACAAGACACCGAAACACAATTGTGCACGATAAAAAGTATTATTTAAAGGTTCCATAATATAATAGTGTTAATATTCTATTTAGAAAATGTTGTAGGTAGATTGAAAAGCTTCTTTTCACATCAAAGATATTATTAAGCGAGTATTCCTGATTTTATAAAGTTGATTGAATGAATAGCTTTTGGCCTGCAGTAGTTTTATCAAAACAAATCAAAATCACTTTATTCATATACATGACATACGTCAAGGAAATGACCAAAGAGGATGTAAATACTAAGTAATAAGAGGCGGGACTGTCTACGTAAAAATTGAAATTAAGTTTAGTATGAAACGTGCAGTGGTTTGATATAAGTTTGCAAAAGTAGTAATTACAGTATGGCGATTGGCGGCAAACTATAATCCGGCTAAGTTTGAAAGCGAAAAGTTGCTTCAAACGCAGTGGATTTCATCTATCAAACTATCAATGACTGCAAGTAACATACAAGCGAGTGAATCACTCTTTTCTTAAATAGTTTTGCTGGGCTGGAAATGACACTTACGAATGTCAAAAGTTATGGTACTCTGGTGCAAAGTTAGGGAGAGTTGACATGATTACTTATAAAAAAACATTCATATGGAAACAATCATAGCGACACAAATATTTAATCAGCCCGGAATAATCGTTTTCGCAAATATTGAAGTTTAATCGAACTTTCCGATATGAGCGCGCGTGTCACGGTGCTCAAATAAAGATATCCGGGTTCTGAATAACACTGCTCTAGGTTTGCTTGATTTTAATCAAAAGTTTCAATTGGACTTCTGGCTATTCGGTTGAGTGCAATCGAGGGTTGCTATAGTCCGCTTATAATGGCTCTAGCAGATTTGTGTGAACAATTTAATATCTATCCCCGCCTACATAATCGTAACTTTCCACTCAGCAACGATTCGTTTCTGAGTTAGAGAGATATCTATGCCTAAGCTAGTACTTGTAATAGTATCGTGAAATGGTTCTTCTAACTTCTTTCTAGTTCATCAATATAATATTATAATCATTTACTTTAATGGATGGATTACAAAAAAATATTACTCATATTTTAAACTCATTTGCAAAAAATACGGTCGTTTTTAATTTTTTCCGTCTCTTTAGAAAATACATTACCAAAAGAGGTTTTTATCATTTGAGAAGTCCTATTTCCTTGTTATTATTAAGTATCTATACTATTATTTATCGGTCTCTAAAATCGTTGATAGCTGCAAGCAAAATTATGGCCAACTTAAGGAAGGTCTTAGATAATTTACACCTCTAGATAGAGTCTCTTGCTGATAGACAAACGATAAAAACAGGCCAGGAATACTAGTGTTGCGTGCGTGTCAAGCTACGTCTTACACTCGCGATTTGAATGACGCTTTGTGTTAGTGTGTGTGAATTGCTCACAATAGAAGCTACTTCTAAACTCAATTTTTTTCGACTTTTTCACAGCTATCATAATCTATCTCGACGTATAAATGATCTAAGGTGTAGTCAATGTAATGTGTCCCAGAGGCCAATGTGAGTCGTTGACTGCCTAGAGGACTTGGCAACGATATCAAGAGACTGGCTGCGTCAGTAAAACGCCTGGTTCTGGAAGAAAAGCATGCACAGAAGCTCGAGATTACCACTTCTTAGTGAACCATTGGCATTGAATAATTTCAAATCTTCTTATGTTGACCTCAAAAAGACAGCTTATGGATTGTCAGGAGGAGACTTCTCGCTGTCAATATATGCAGTCGCCGTCCAGCCCGTGGCCTTAAATTACTCCGCGAGCATAGATTGCTAGACTTAGCTTCGCTCGAAATTGTGCGATGTGGACTCATGAGGACTGGGGTAGAGTATTATTCTCGGATGAAGCCAGAATATCACTATAATATGGTGAGGACCGACGTCGGCGAGTATTGCGAAGGCAAGGGGAACGTTTCGCAGAAGTTTCCTTTGAAGAAATAACCCATTATGGTGTAGCTTAGGCTCAGTTTTGTTTTGGGCAGCGATTAATGTATTTAACCGTACGGAGTTAGCCTTTATAGAAAACGGAACTTTGAATGCACACCGGTACATATCAGAAGTCCTAATTCCTTCGTACAACCCCCATTAACTGTTCTTGGAGATTTTTTATTTTTATGAACGATAACGCGCGGGCACAGTGTTATGGCAGTGCGGAAGCGTATATTCAAGACCAGCTCGATGTTTCGATTCCAATCCCATAGAAAACATTTGGGATGTTTTAAAACGAAGAGTAAGATTATTTAATTGCTGAGCAGTGGGAGCGTATTCCACAAGAAACAAAATATTCACACCTTAGAACAAGTCTTTAGAAATATAAACAGTACAATAGACTACTTTACTCACCTTTCATCGATTATATCAAAGCATCAGTCGCGACTGAACTAACTCGAAGTACCTAAAAGCCTCTATTTTTCAAAAATCTTTATTATAGACCTGGAATATTTATTTTGACATTTTGATTGAATGAATAAAGCCAAAATCTTCTAGATATTGAGCTTAATCGAAAATGATCACATCAGCCAAAGAACAAAAATAAAAGATGCGCTGACCCTCGCATTAAAACTAGAATGGCATGGGCTGGTCATACATCACGACTGAGAGGTGGAGGATACAGATAACGAAATGGAGAGGTCTTACATGCAATAACGGAGTCAGACCAAGTAAAAGGCGAGTAAAAGGAAAATACTGTCCTATGTTGGCCTGAGAGGGTATAATATGAAAAATAAATGGAGGAGATATTTTAGCTGCACGTCTTCGCTTAAAATACCAGTTATAGTGCTATTACAATTGCAGTACATATTTACTAACAACTCTACTCTTGAGAAAAAGTTAGCAAATGTAATTTTTTTCTGTATGACAAAAAGTGAACGCTCTGCTCGTTACACTTACTTTTTCTCATAAATCTAGATCTAATATACCTTTTTATATATAGGCATATTTTATGTATAGGCATGTTTATGTATAAAATTATATAAATATTTGTATACATAAGGTGCCAGTGGTTGTCCGTTTCAATTTATTGGTGCCAAAACTACTACTTAACACGGCAAAACTATTATATGATATACATAATTGTAACTTCCAGTCAGTGACGAATAGGCACTTAAGTTAGAATGAACTCTCATATACACGCCCAAGTTATAACAAGTTGGCTGTAGTTTTCGAAGAGGAAAGCATCCATAATATTGGAAATATTGATGAGCGGTTAGTGTTTCACTTTGTTACTTCAAAACTTGCCGTCTCGCATAAAAGCGTTTGTGTTCAACGAAATAAAATTTAATTATTCCTAAAGTGGAATAGCCGTTCAAATTAAGCACCTGAATAAATTGTGTGATAATCTGCAGCAGGCTTTTAATGCTTTATTTAGGGAGCGGCACAGAGCCACGTGCCGACTTGGAATACAACGAAAAAGACAGGATAATGATTACTCCTATTTCATTTACTTCTCCTTGATCCAAATAATTGAGGAAATTGGTTTGAAGTGAAATAAATATTAAGGAGGGGTCGCTTAGCCTCTGTTCTGGCCGAGGATGGTGTAATAGTTATTTATGATATACATATGTGCAATATGTATGCAAAAATCATTCGTAATTAACTCATAAAGCGCGTTTGCTTATGAATAATTGATGTTTTTTAATATAACTATCTCTTTGAAAATTTTACGAGCAAATGCATTAAAAAATCTATTTGTCGCCGTGGAAAAAAAAAAGTATACAATATTAATAATATTTTATAAGAATCGCGATTATGAATATAATAAATATAGCTAGTCTGGCCATAAAAAAAAATTATTACAAGTTAAAAATTTCGAAATTATATATATTTTTAAAATGCCCGTTAAATGTAACGCCTTTATTATAAATATTAGAAACTTTGATCATATCCCGCCATTTCACATTTTTATCTAAAGAATTTCTCGCCTAGCCCATATCTCAACTCTTTGGACTACCAATTATAGTCAGTTTTAGTAGACATAACGAAAGTACTGGTCATTTCAGTAGGTAGAATGAAATAGTTTTTATTAATTGTTGAGATATCTATAAACATCTATATCAACACTTCATTCTCGTGTAAAGGGGTACGGACTACGGTATCTTAAAATAGTACAGGTATACAGGTTTTGACGTAGATACAATGGTTATATAAAATAATAAAATAATTCAGTATAATTCAACTTACTTGATATTTTCTCGCTATTAATATCTTTTCAGGCCATCACTTAATTAAATAATATTTTGTCCGTATTAAGTAAATTATAAATCCCCAAAGATTTTCTACGAAGCAAAATTTATCCCTAGAGAATTTTAACATCTTACTCGAAATTACACGAAAAATGAAGTGCTTATGGGAGTGTTTAATTTATATTTTCCTTCTCGATAGAGTTCATAATGGACACAACATAAGCTCGGCCTACTTTATGTGAAAGCTTTCAGAGCTTTTGGACTCATCTCGTGTTAATATTCCCGCCACTCGAGTGCCCATCATATCTATTCTTTCTTCTTATTCTTAATATAAATGTCTATGAAATAAAGCATCTTTTTCGCGGGATTTTTTGATTTGCATACATCGTTAGGCGAGTTGGGCACTTAATTTTGTGAGTTTTTTTAATATAATATTATTACGGTGCAAGGCTGGTCACTGGGTCAGGATCTTCGTGGTTGTTCATTGTTATGGGTATTTAACACGACATCAAGTAAAACACAGTCTTAAAAACACGAATACGAAACGTTTTACTTCACATATATAAAATTAACGATTCTGTAATATGAACATGATGTTCCCGGCATGCGCGTGCGACACAACCGCCTCGCTCGAAATGTCTTCCCTGACAGACTGCTCGGCGCTCGCCCGGTGCCCGCTCTCATCCGCACTCGCACCGCACGCTGATAACACCCGAGCTAAAACGAATACCGAATGATCTTTGTATTCTCTTCTTGGCTTGACGCTCTTGACTATTAAATATATATATAAGAGGGGGCAAACAAACAAGAGACTCACACGATGGGAAGTAGTGAGGCAACCTTAGTAGTCCTTAGACATCCGCAACACGTCAAGAGATGCGTTGCCATTGCTTTTAAGGTGGGAAGTATGTTCTAAGCTTGAAGTCCCTTAATCGTATCGATTCGGGAAAACTGCAGCTGATAATTGATTTCATACTGGCTGTGCGAGGCGAAATGTTTCTCGTAAGACGCGCGGTTGTAAAATACCAGACGTCAACAGGATGCAGCTGGAATATCTCATCTTGACTTGAGGTCTCGTGGTGGAATTCGGCTACTGGTGAATGATACTGTTAAGATTGGCTATGTATAACTCATTCAGGCAAGTTAGCCCAATTCGAGTAAGAGAGTGCAATCAGTAAGAGTAAAATCTACCAGAGTTATTGATACACAATTATTATTATATGTTTATATTATAAATATTATTACTGTAATTTTATGCAATAAAAGTAGCTTCAGCGAGACTTAATTTTACTTTTACTAAATCAAAACGTATGGCTAGCTTGTGCCTGGATGCCTCGTGTAGAGGCGAAACACGTGTCGCATTGTTTAAAAACAAATTAGATTATTATTGGCGGAATTAACACTAAAGAAAACTTAAATCATTTGTATAATTATGGATTTCCACAAAGTAACGCCTACTTCAATAAATTTACTAAGATATAATATAAAAACTCGTTTCATACAAAACAAATCGTCATACAATAACGTTTCTATGAATTTCCTCAGAGCTCGAAGAACTGATATCAAAGAAAAAGCAGTCATTACATATTAATGGTTTTTCATATACTTACTACATATTGATAAGAAATATTAATTCTTTCATATTCTCATAACATGTAGATCAAAATAACAATATGGCCATCGTTATCTCTTCTTACACCATTTGAGATGTAGGCTAAAGGAAACAAGAAGAAAATAACCATTATTTATGGTTACCGCGTATAGCAGAAACGCTTGTTGTTGTGTTATAATAGAAAGTAATGTTGCAAAATCACATAATACTAGAGCCACACGTTTACGTAAATAAACAAACATAGAATTCAAACGAAATAGAAAGAGCCTAGTTAACATTCAAGATGTAAGACACTAATAAATTAACCGAGGAAAGTTAATGAATAATAGTAACATAAACTTGTCAAGTTAAAAGTAACGTATGGATTTGAAATAGAATATTGCTCAGAATATATTGATGGTGGAGGAAATATAGTAGTTACAGGGCAGTGAAAGTGTTCGAGAGTGAAAACCGAACAAAAATGTCGCCCTGCAAGTTTTCTATGCGCCTAGAAAATGGCCGCTGGTGACATACTAGTTTGACATCTCTGTTTCGTTATACTCATTGTAACCAGTTATGCTTCAACTTTCTACAAAGAGAAGAGTTTCACCAGAGAACTATCGGGATTAAGTTCTAGTTAACGGTTAATGTTAATAAATAAATTCACATTTTAAACTATAGTTATCTAAAGCTTGGAAGCTTTGTTCCGTCAGCTAATGATTTGTTAAAGCTTAATGTTTACTAGTGGGTGGCTCCTTTGCAGGCTGGATTATGGGTACCACAACTGTAAAAGTAAACATTACTGTGTTTCGGTCTGAAGGGCGCCGTAGCTGGTGAAATTACTGGGCAAATGACACTCAACATCTTATGTCTCAAGATGACGGGAGCAATTGCAGTGCCGCTCAGATGTTTTGGGTTTTGTTAAGAATCCTGAGTGTCACTGCATTGTAATGAACGTCCATCAGCTGAACGTCCTGCTCGTCTAGTCCTTCATTATCATAAAAAAAATCCTTTTTGATTCCGATTCTTTAAAATTACTACATATATTTTTCTTAGCTAAGACGTAACCGACACGTCTTAGGGACCTTCAAGTCTATATCATATTCTCGAAAAAGGCCTGCAACGCATCTATAACAATATACTTCTGGTATTGCGAATGTCGATGGACAGCTGTCTCTTCGCTCTAATATCAAGTAGTGATAACAATTTTAAAATTAATTCTAATTCATGTATTGTTCAAGGATGTTATTTCATTCATCATTTATTTTATTTTGAGACAATAACATCTCCAACGTCGATACATCAAAAAAGACACGGAAAGCGAATGTGTTGTTACCATAGATATATTATCCTACTACAGACACTACTACTGACTACGACTACTGACCCGACAGACGTTATTCTGTAGATAGTAAAAAAATACTATTTTATATAAATTTGCCAATAATATTTCAAAACATCAAGAATTATTTCGTAAAAAATGCTCCCTGTTGTTATAATAAAATTGTTTCACAGTGGAACTGTCAAACCGTGCGTCACTAAATTCTCTCATAGAAAATATGTCCATACAAAACAAATATTGGTAATAAAAGTAATTATGGGTCCCAAATCGAAATAAAAACTATCCTATCTGTCAAGTTGGACTAAATTGCACTCCATGAAGTAATCCCCATTAAAATCCGTTCATTAGTTTAGGAGTCCATCGCGGACAAACAACGTGTCACACAATTTATATATATTAAGATTGACATCACCTATGATTGTTACTGTTATCAATTTAAGCTAACGCACACACTGACAAATCAAAAGTGGTCACGCGTTATAGGACTGTTAGGTCGTCTAATCCAAACTACAAAATTTTACAACAAATTACAGTGACTGATAGTCCATCTTAGATTAAGGATTGTCTCCGCTGCGCTCCAACTGAAAATACGGAAGAGAAGATGAGATACTGAAGGCGCATACTACGCACAAGTAGGCGTACTCCAGCCAGTCGGTTACAAAATTTGAATGATGCCATTGAGTGTCAAGATGCCGAGCACACTCAAAAATCAAATCGAATCAATATCAACAATTTATTTATTTAGCATTTTTGTAAATAGTATTTGAAGGACTTCACTTTTAAGTTCGCAGAACCTGTTTTAGGGAAGACCGCTCTTTCCAACAAGATTATATAGTTGCCGTAATAAAAAAGCTATAGTTCTTAGAAAGTGTGGTATCAAGTTGCAGCTCAGCGGAAACAAATCCTTAATCTCAGTATTCCATTCTTTATTTTATACAAAAAATGTAAAGAAAATATAGATGTTAAAAAACTATAAGAAGATTAATTGTAGCGAGATAAATTAAACTAAAATGTGATTAACTTTTAATGGCAACATTTCAATAGCAATCTTGGAACAAATATTTACGAGTTCATTGCCCTATGGAAGGTGCAATAAAATGAGATAATAATGAAGGTATTGCGGCACACCCGAGGCAAACCGCAATCGGTTTCAACACTTGTTACAAATTGCAATATAATGTAGAGCATTCTTGTATGTTCAGCGCAATTCATACAAAATTATTGATTTGAACTATTTTAGTATTACACAACGTATTATTAAATTTAAAAATGTTTCAACATTTTGTAGAGTGACAGTCAAGTAATTAAAGTAATTGAACATTGTCTGATCCTACGTAATTTATACAAACAAAAAATGTTTGTTATTGGAGAGTGATATTTTTTGATTAAATGCCAGTGGGAGGCTTCTTTGCACAGGACGCCGCGGCCGGCTAGATTTTGGCTACCACAACGGTGCCTATTTCTGCATTGAAGCAGTAAATGTGTAAGCATTACTTTGTTTACGGTCTGAAGGGCGCCGTAGCTTGTGAAATTACTGGGCAAATGAGACTTAATATCTTATATCTCAAGGTGACAAGCGCAGTTGTAGTGCCGCTCAGAATTTTTGGGTCTTTCAAGAAACGTGAGCGGCACTGCAGTGTAATGGGCAGAGTATCAATTACCATCAGCTGAACGTCCGGCTCGTCTCATCCTTTATTTTCTGTTATACATAATTTTCAGAAAAAAAGCAAAGTTTTGGGTTTATTTAAAAAACATAGTACCTACTAGATCCAACCGCTATAGCTTGACTCTTATATATAATTATACTAGCTTTTACCGGCGACTTCGTTCGCGTGCAATAGTTACTTTGGGCAGCATCTTTTTAATTTTCAATATACTTACTCACTTTTCAAATAATACACTTATAAACTGCTGTGGGTAATACATTCTTATAAGCTACACACTATAGAAATTTCATCCCCTTTTTTCATGTGTGGGGACATATGTGTAAATTTTGAAAAAAGCCAAAACAAATGTTTATTTATTTTTTATCAAGCGCTTAAATATTCATGGTCTTATCTTCGATGACAGCGAATTTCCATAAAAACTTCAACCCTTATTGCAACCCTGCCAAGCCTAGATTCACGATAAAAGTTAGCCTTATGTCCTTTCCCAAGCTCTTGTCTATCTCTGTACAAAATTTCATTAAAACCGGTTTAATGGTGTAGGCGTGAAAGCGTTACAAACAAACATACATTCACATTTATAATATTAGAAGGGATGCTTAAAACATGACTCCATTCATATAGCCTGCAATTAGAAAATTAAATCCTTACTAGTTATTATTTAATAATTATGTAGAATTTATAATCATTTCACTCTTTAATCAAAAGCGCTCCATTTGCCTATAATACTGTCTGTGTGTAGGGTTAAAGTACACATTGAGGTTCAGTGAATTGTAATTTAATTTACAATATAGGCTTGAAATGAACCTTCACTAATAACGCGTAATGTGTGCCCACAATCTAGTCAACTCAATTCTACGGTTCAATGTTCGCATATTACTCGCCTTAGTTATATGGAAACTTTTATGAGTCAAACTTGCTCAATGGGTCCATGTTGACTTGAGATGACACTAATGTAAGACAAGAATTTCTTCAGTTATGTTATAAGTTTGATTTTGTATTTGTCAAAGGTCGAGTCATATTTTAATTATAATAATCTCTGATTAAGGCTTGGTCTCCGCTGCGCTTCAACAAGATACCGCAGGCGTAGTATTCGTTGTCGTAAAGTGCGGCAACTAATACTACGCACAAGTGGGCGTACTGGAGCGGCGACCCAGTCTCGAACCATGTGTTACGTTGACATGCCACATTATCTGCTAAACTTTGCCAATAATTGAAACTATTTTTTTTTTATGGAATAGGAGGACAAACGAGCGTACGGGTCACCTTGTGTTAAGTGATCATCGCCGCCCACACTCTCCTGCAACACCAGAGGAAGAAGCCAATTTGGCTTTGCCCCCCAGATGGCCACGAAATTGGCAATCGCTCGAAATTTCGAGACCCAGTATTCCGATACTAGGCGAGGCTTTAAGGGAAGTGTTGTCGAAGAACGGTGACTATAACGCCGGGTTGCGTAGTAAAACTTTGTAAAAATAATACTGGGGTCACATATCATCAGTAAGTATTTTGTGATTTATTAATTTCAATGTAAAACAACACGAAGCGTATCTTACAAAATTTGAAAGATGCCATTAAGTGTCAAGATGGCACGCACACAAGCATCTAACAGTTGCCGTAATATAACAGCTATTCTTCTTAGGTAGTGCGGTATCTAGTTGAAGCGCAGCGGAGACCATTCATTAATCTAAAATAATAATATATTTTGTGTTATAACGGTGTTACGATACAAAAATGAGCTTTCATGTTTTCCTAGCACTATAATTATCTAGCATGCAATTATTTAACTTAATACAATAATTAACAACAGAAATTTTTATCTATAGAATTCCTTAAGACTGTAGAAATTTTAAGTATTTAGCCAATAACATAGCTTATTCTTAAATAATCTAAAATTTAAATTTTTAATGATATTCAGTTACTTATTATAAACACGAACACAATTACATACACAATTTCGTACTTTAAGTAAAGGAAAACCACCAGCTTAGTAAGAGGAAACTAAAATCCCTATTTCAAAGGATTGAAATACTTATCTTATGTGATAGACTTATCAAAGGAGATGAACTAAAGGAGGCTTTGGGCTCATAAAGGCATTATGGAGCCAAAATAAAAAAAGCTGCAATCACAAATACGAGTATTTAAAATAAGTTATAAACACAACTAAAACGTGCATTAATAACAAATTTAATTTTAAATTTTTAAATTTAAATTTAAGAGTCTGTTTTATAGATATAGAGACCATTGAAAATGCTATTATTATAATAAATTATTTTCTAGTTTATAATTCGGGTTTCTAATAAACAAATTTTTAATTTTCCTTATTTCTTACTCAAGACTTCGTCATCACTAAAAGTACTATCTCTGTCATAGACTTACAATATACTAGCGTATAGACAAAGAAAGTGTGCGAAAATAAAATAAAAGCAAACCTATTGTTAGTGTAACCAGATGTTTACCAGTTGGAGGTTCCTTTGCACAGGATGCCGCCTAGATTATGGGTACCACAACGGCGTCTATTTCTGCCGTGAAGAAGTAATGTGTAAACATTATTGTGTTTCAATCAGAAGGGCACCGTAGCTAGTGAAATTACTTGGTATACGAGACTTAACATCTTATGTCTCAAGGAGATGAGCGCAATGGTAGTCAGAAGTTTTAGATTTTTCGAGCTGAACGTTCTGCTCGTCTTGTTCCTTATTATCATTTTAAAAAAAACAGTTTTGATTGACAATTCCTAAAGAGACACGCTTGACATTAGCTCCTCAGTATTTTGAATATTACACCAATAGCTAACACACACACTGACTAATATAATGGGTCATGCATTATTGGGCTGTCAGGTCGTGTATACCCTGGTATATCTAACTCTATCATCTCATATCTATAAGCTACATGAGAATAGAAGAACAGAATCGAATATTTTTTTTTAATATGAAACCACCATCACACAATTATACAACGAAATAGAGTACACTAGATAATAAGGCAAATTAAATTAAATTAAATTAAATCTTACAGTTCATTACTTAGAAATTAAAGGAAAAAAAAGGTACTGTGCGGCAATTGTTGTCTCCAAATAGAGTTAACTCAGAATAAACTGCACTGGCTGGGCGCCAATGTAGCTGGTTTTAAGTCCCAAACATTATTGACTCAAAATATTTTTTTATATAATTATTCCGGCTAGGATACATAGCTAGATTCCATTTTTGGTTGCACATACACCCTCTCTCTCTCTCACACACACACACCCTCTCTCCCTCTCATGCATACACACATATATGATTTACCTTTGAATTTAGAGCTTTTTAGTCACCGTGTAAAAGTGGAATCCTTGTGACCAGTAATACAGGTATTTTATTACCTACCACAGGCACCAGCGATCGACGACCAAAACTTTTTTATCCCTTCTATTTATTAATTATTTTTTATTTATGTAATAAGCTTTCGTTGTATTGTAATTTTGGTTGTTGGTGAGAAAATAAAGTTATTAGTATTATATTTTATTAGACCGCTTCCGGCTATGACCATGAACGAGACCTTAATAAACAAATACCCTCATAGCTGTCATTATAATAAATAATAAAATAGTGTAGGTATTTTATTCATTACTGTAAACATTTATTTTATACGTTACCCACCTATTTCGTTATTAATGTATCTACCTAATTAGTATTTATTGTAACTCTGTGTAATTATTGTAACTTTAAATATAACGTCTAAAATTGTGTATAGTATATAACGATTTGCCGCTTATTATATGTATCATGTTATTTTAAGTATCTCAGTAAGTGAATTTGTATTCTTTTTGAGATAATAAATATTCTGAAATCATAAAAATATTATTATTATCTTCGCACAACACGCCACAAATAAAGATATCATCTCCACCATCTGGATCTGTGGCGCTCCCCACAAAGCAGTTTTCAAGGAACTTTCTTCCACGGACAACTAAGCTGTGGAATGTTTGGTGAATGAATCCGGGACGATACGACATGGGAACCTCAAAAAAGCGCGTACACCTTTCTAAAAGGTCGGCTCCTGTGAATCCTCTGATATTGCAATAGAATGTGGACAGCGGTGATGACTCAACACCAGGCGACCTGTACTTGTCCTCCTATTCCATAAAAACGCAAACCATAACTGATCAATATCAAGCAATACTAGAGCACAATTATAAACACTGTTATTACTGTGTAAAATGACATAATAATTTAAAAGAGAATGAAGAACGAGAAAAAGATAAACAGCAATAAATTTTAATTGGGTCTCTTTGTGATACCAGTTTTTATTGTCAACTCGATTCATTCTTATTTGCTTTTTGCAATGACGCAATACTCTTTCCCGTCTCGCCAGACATAGTAGATTTATTTTCAAATATCTATTTTTTTTTCAGGTAAGTCTACTCATGAATTGGTGAATCTTGAGTTTTTTGTAAGGTAAGTTTTTAATAATAATATTGTGATTTCGTATATAAACGATATTATACTCCTCGCCAAAATTCATGTTCCATCTGACGTTGCTGCGAGTACAGGTGACATTAGCGGGAGCCTGCTCAGATGTAATAATTATAAATTGAAATTTCTGAGGAAAGGATAAGGGCGATTAGTACAACTGAAGCTCCGACAAAGAATCATAAGTAAAGAAACAAAAATCAGTGTTTCGTTCTCGACTAGTTCCTCCTCCAAAAGTTAACCAAATGTAAGGACAACTTGGAAACTGAATGGAAAGAAAATATGCTGTCTCAGACTGTTCAAATTTTTCCGCTTATTGGAGATGATTCTTCTATGCACTGTTTTAGTAGTCTAGAACTTACAAAAAAAAACAAATAAAACAATAAAGAGACATAGATGTTATTGATTTTATTTGAAAATAATTTTATCTATGGTCAAAACCAGCGGAAAATACAGTCAAACATTTTTGTATAGAAAAATAATTATCTGCTAATCTATCCTCTTAAAGCAGTAACAAAAACTACGATCTCGGTTAAGCATGCGGAAAGCGGTACGTACGCCATGCCAGCGTCATACGAGTGTGTAGCGTTTCTGTAACTACGCAAACATACGTGCGACAACTTTATAGCTGCAAAGAAGTTTCGCGAGGGTATATATTTAAATAAAACTGCAATCTATGTGTGTAATAATAACAATTCTGTTTTACTTGCACCTAAGTCAAACTAATAAAACTGTTTGTTAATTACATTTAATTTAAAAGACACACGAGCGTACGGGTCACCAGAGTAATTATAGTTTCCGTCCGAATATTTGGTCCAGCTAATCTCCGAAAGAGATAAAGGCACGAAATAACTGGCAGATAGCCTGAGTTAGAAGACCTAACTAAGAATACCTTTAGTAAAGAATTTGAAAGAGGGTAGTGAAGTAGTGAAAAATATTAAATTTGAAATTGAGTTAGAAGATCTAACTTGGGATACCTTTACTAAAGAATTTGAATGAGGGTAGTGACGTAGGTAAACATTACTAAATTTGAAACTGAGTTAGAAAATCTAACTAAGAATATCTTCACTAAAGAATCTGAGTGAGAGTAGTGAAGTAAGTAAAAATTACTAAATTTGAATCTGAGTTAGAAGATCTAACTAAGGATATCTTTACTAAAGAATTTGAATGAGGCTAGTGAAGTAGGTAAAAATGAAAAATTGTGAAATTGTAATTTAAATGCGATTGATGCAAACTAAAAAACTAAACGCAAGCTAACTCGCAGGCTTCCAGTCGTTTTAAAATAAATTTGCATTATATGTACAGGATGACCCTAAGTCAAAACTAATGCCATAAATTCTGGCCCTTTACACTTCATCAAATAATAGAGGGTTGCTCCAGACAATTACAGGGTTATTTATTGTCATATGAAAATGTAAGGGGTGGTTCTAAATAGCTGTACTATCAAATAATTGCCAGTGGCCTGTTTATGTAAAACCTCTTTAAAGGTGTCGTGTCACATAAATATGTGCCAGGAAAGACACTATCATCTTTTATCTTAATAGTTTCGCTTCTTTTATTTCTTTAGGTTTGTTTGCGTCATTGTGGTTGTTAACCGACTTCTAAAAGGAGGAGGTTCTCAATTCAATTGGCATTATTTATGTACGTACACCGATTACGCTGAGATTTATGAACCGATTTACGTGATTCTTGTTTAATTTAAGAAGAAAACTTTGGTATTTAGTTTCATAAAAAGTTTGGTGACATTGTTTGGCCCAGTAGTTTTCATTCATTGAATATTTTGTTAACGTGGATTATGTAATTGTTAGCCTAACAATTCGATTCTTGGTTATTTGTGTTAATTACAAATAATGGAAGAATTAAGGAATTGGAAAACTTTCCCTTCTGACCTTTACAATTTTCTGATTTATGTTCTCTATTCTAATTTATATTGTTTATATTAAGTTATATTGTTTAATTTTCATTGTGTGTTTACTGTGGATCGAGGGTCTGAGATAAATAATTTTTATAATTTTCTTTAATCGTTACAGTGGCTTCCTGGTCTTTTTGACCTTGTATGTAACAAGAAGGTAGTTTAGTTTTTACCGTTTCTTAATGAAAATTTAAAACATTTGAAATCAAAATAAGAATATATGGAATGAGTAATTGATGAATGATGAACTTACAAAGAAAAACTTTGGTTAAAGGCAAACTATATATATATATATATATATATATATATATATATATATATATATATATATATATATATATTATACTTACAGCCACGTTTTTATAGTTATATTATAGTATAGCTAGTTTTCGTTTTATGAGTTAAATGTAAATAAGACCAGGAGTGACATTATCAACTATATCCGTAAGGTTACTTCATCTTTTTGAGCTGAATGCCGTAAGATACAGCATGCATAACATATTATGACAGAAAGTGTTCGAATCGAGGCTGAAAGAAAAGCTTTTTCTCTGAAATTCCAAATTAATTTATGTGAAATAAGAGCCTGTAATCTTATATTGGATTTTCCTCCTTGAGAGGAGGCTAAAAGTATTTTTAATTTGATTGAGATAGGCGATAAGACATTTTATTTTTTATATACGTTTAATATACGCTTAGGGTATGTTCACTCTGTAATCAGACTCTCTACTAATGAATAAAGATTAAAAAACTTTCACATAAACATATCTCCTTAAACTTATCATAAAACAAGTTCTTTGGACATGTATCCCGGCGCGGGAGTGAGTCCATTGAGACCCTTATCGTGCAGGGCAAGGCGGTGGGCACCAGAGGGCGAGAAGGATCTGCCATGCGATGCACCGACCAAATTAAGTCTGCTGTGGGCAGTCCACTGAACGAGTGTAGAGTGCCAGCAGGGAAAAGTGGCTCTGAAAATGCTCGCGAAGCGAAACATATCTGCCCCAACAGATGCCACTTCGTGATAAACACGACCACTCTGCTAAGAGTGTCACGAAGAAGAAGAATCTCACTAAAAGCCTTCAAAAGAAAAATCTCCCTAAAATCTCGCCGAAAATATGAAGTGGATAGTTCATGTAGTTGCCAACACTCACAAGTCCATAATGATTTCACTGTGAAAGTGTAATGATATCTAGTAGGCACTAGATATCATTCGTAGGTACTGATAATGTTAGCAGCTATAGGTATATTTTATATTTAAAAAGGTTTTAATTAATTTTTAAAGATACTGTAGTTAATAATACAATTCACTCTAAAAAATAAGCTAAACCTGGTTAAAATATAATATTTTTTATCCACTATTAGTGACCAGTCACTAAATTCACTACACTTATAATTTCCATCAATGGAAAATGTATCTTAATAATGTCATTAACTTATACATTCTGGAAATGTAACAAAATGTAGACAATTCTAGATAATATTTCGATTATATTCGAAAAGTACAAGTATTTAAGTTAAAAGTTAGTCTTGTTTTGCTCTTTATCTTATTTTCAAAATTCCTGGTTTCATATACTAAATAAACTCTATGTTCAAGGTACTAATATAATATCATATTAATATGAAAGTGAGGTAATTCCTCAACGTGGTGTGAAAATGTAAAACATCTGCCCTCTTAACATAATTTTACGTCACAGACCTCGAATATTTTTCAGCGAAATGGAAGCCTTTCTTTAGGAAATGATAAAAAAATATCAAAACCGCATCGTCAACTATTTATAGTTATATTTTACTAAATATCTAAGTATATTAACCTTTAATAATATATATGCATTAGTTAGTTTAATGTTCAAAACACTAAGGATCGAATTCCAAGCGAGGTCGATTGTTTACGGATTGTCAATTAAAGTTGTTTACAATAACAAAAGATTCGCTTTCGTGTTTTACCTTGCTGTATCTTCGTTACAGATGTCCACTGACCTGACCATAAATATCACTTGACAGGCTATTCCATATGTTTGACAGAAAATTTTATTTGAAGCGCCTCTCGCGAGCGTCCAGAGAACAAATTTTGATGAATAATACAAATGGCTGCGAAGAAACGTACAAAACTCTGAAGTATTTTTACATTTTGAATTATTCATTTCGGTCGTTTTCTGTGTTATTTATACTTCAAGAATCAACGTAAATTTGTATTATAAAGTACAGTACACCGTGCATTTTAAAGTACAAATTTTTTTTTTGTAAATTGTTTCCTACCATCTATCGATGTTTGCTGAGGTTGTCATTACTAGTTTTAGTACCGCAGACTCTCGCCACATGGCTAACAGCGTCAAAATGGCGAATATCAAAAAGGCACAAAAGCACTTTGACAGCCGCCAGTCGAGTGGTATAGTAGATGTCAGTGTGTTCTTCTCTCTCGCACACTTTGATAGTCTATACGCTAGTATATTGTAATTGAATACGTGAATATCTATGATCTATGATATTCACTTTACGGCAGACGTTAAGTAAGACTGTCGTCGGCTCATATTACCGCAAGAGATTATTCCGAATAAAACTATTTTAATTATACAGTAGGAATGAGTTCTGTAACTCCCTATATGACTTTTAGTCCGGTGATCGACGACGGAATTAGAAGATATGGGTCAAACTCGAACAGTTAGTCAACTGGGCGACATTTATATAATCCCGGCGTTGACGAAGGATATGCTTAGTTAAGTATATTATAAGTACTTAGTTACAGTATAGGTCAAAGATATTATAGTATTAAAAGAGAGTATAGGTACATAAAGTTGGTAAATTCAGAAATTCTAATTCAGAGGTAAAATATACAATTTTATCTTTTATTTCAAACAAATACTTCTCAGTTCAATTTTATGTAAATTGCGATAAATAGAAATTTATTAGAGAGAAGTATTTATTGTGAAATTTATTATAGTGAATTGGTATCTGAAAATCATAACAATAATAATTATCAAATTACTTTTTTTACATACATATCTCGAAAAGCGAAAACGTGCTGTTGAGTTTTTTACCGATTCAACCCAACAATTTCTAAACCTAGTAATACATAATTATGTTATATACATTAAAACTATTAATTAACTTTTCGCTAACTCATATTTTAAATTTACTAATTAAAAAACTTTCCTTCTTATAATTCCAATTTATTATTCAAATAGACTTAATAAATATATTTTTCAATATCATTAGAACTGGTGTTTTAAAATAATACGGTTATTAAATACATCGATAGATTTCCTTATCTCGGATCTCTGCACGAATTCATCATATGGATCATGGGACTTATATCAAACCGTTTTATTTTTATGACAAATCGATCGGTTTAAGCAATTTTTTTTATTAACACATTTAAGAGTACATTCTTTGATTAAAACGTGATTAGAATGTTTAGTTTAATTGAAAATAAAAGAGTTATAAAACAGTTTTATTTACGCATCTCATTCACACAAATCAAAATATTTACAAAAAACTAATTACATAAAATTATGCTATAACCACAGAGGTAACCACAAATTATCTTTCTACAAATCGTTTTGTTCGAAATGACTACCGTTTTTATACTTCCAATACTTTTTATGGATTGTCCGACAATCAACTTTACAATCTAGTAAATAGTTTTTAGGATATTGATTACAATAATATTACTTTGAAAAGATTTTAAAGACGAAAATTATATAACAAAAAATATAATCGACTTCATCAATATAACATGCATAATATACTTTAAAATTAAGTAACTCAAAGTGTACACACAACAACTAACTTTATTAATGGGAGTACCAATCTAACTTTCAATAAAAAATAAATATATTTCTGGAATTAATTACATCTCTACGCCATGCCAAAGATTATGCAGGATGTCCCAGAATGTAACAATTACCTTGAATTGGGAAAGGTCCTCTTATGATGATACAATAAAAAGAACAACGTCCTACACAGTCATGCTATTTTAATTTTTTTTTCATAAAAAAACAAACGTTAAATAAAACGGTTGTTTCCGTATTGTTTGATTTCCCGACAGCTATTCTTATTATGCTTCTTGCGAGAGACCACAACAGCATTACAACTTACAAACAATTGAAAACTCTCGTCACAATGCCGACAAATTTGCCATTTAGTATATTTTTAATGATTCAATCAAATGGCAGGCATTTGAGTACTACTATGTGTAGAACGAATTTATTTTTAACTGGCTCATAATAAATTCAAATTCGAATATTTTCATTCAAAATAGGATATAATATCACTTACTGAAAGTCAAAAAGTACCACTCATTCAAATCAAACCAAAATCAGTTTATAAAGTCCCGTAGATCACGGAAATGACACAGATGAATGTCAAAAAAATATTTTTCTTATTGTATCTACCGCTACTTCGTAAAGGGTTGGGCTGATGAGAAGAAGTAGCAAGAAACTCATTGCCATTCTTTTATATCAAGATTTACATTTACATCGATTTACAAATCATTTCAATTACAATATAATATGTAAAATGTAAAATGATGCAATTCCAAAAATTATGCCTCAAACTGAGAAGTACGAGCGCAAGAAACTCTGCTGGATTTTATTAATAAAAAAATATGGTTACAATTACTAAAATACACATTAATTTAATCACAAAATAATTACTCAATACTTTGACGTTATGGAACGAGAATGTCCATTGAATTTGCATTGAATATACTACAGTATATTGCGTCACATGGCCAAGTCATATAAGCAAATTGAAAGCCTTAAGTTAAGGTTAGAATGTATTC
The DNA here is from genome assembly GCF_905404315.1 of Leptidea sinapis. Taxonomy (NCBI): domain Eukaryota; kingdom Metazoa; phylum Arthropoda; class Insecta; order Lepidoptera; family Pieridae; genus Leptidea; species Leptidea sinapis. The sequence goes on along the minus strand of NC_066312.1, from coordinate 27,326,731 downwards.
AAATTGTATGAATAAAATGGCACAGTCACTCAGGCTATGCATGCTTCTGACATTAAATACATTTTGCATTTCCATCATAAAGTTGAAAAGTACTTGTTGTTATTTGAAATGTTTTTATGTTGCTATTGCCAGCAAGTTTTTTAGTTTTGTGAGTATATGTTCCTTCTACCTGAAAGTGGTTTATGTATCTGAATATATCCTTCACCATTTCAAATGGTGAAAATCTGACGTTACGTTACATGTAGATCAAAAAGGGTTTTTTTTAAGGAATAGGAGGACAAACGTGTCACCTGGTGTTAAGTGATCACCGCCGCCCACAATCTCTTGCAACACCAGAGGAATCACAGGATCGTTGCCGGCCTTTAAGGAAGGTGTACGCGCTTTTTTTGATAATACCCATGTCGTATCGTCCCGGAAACACCGCACATGGAAGCTCATTCCACAGCTTTGTATTACGTGGAGGAAAGCTCCTCGAAAACCGCACTGTGGTTATAATTTATATATTTATTTCAAATAATCTGTATATTAAAAAACAATTGTGTGGTTTTTATGTAACCTCGATACAAGTGAAACTTTTTTCATAAAGAAACCTATTAATATCAGGATAATTATAAAAAAATATATAAATTTATATAAAATTATAGAAAATTATGCTTTACTTATTCATAAAATAATAATATAATGTTATAAAAAATCTTTGTCACGTGTGTGTGTATTCGTATCTTAGACTCATAATATTACTGAATAGCTGAGATTTTTTCATCAAAAAATTTACTCTTCGATTTCATTTAAATCAAATCAAAATGACTTAATTCAATAAGGTTAAAGGAACGATACTTATAAATTTGATGTGGGAAAATGTTGAGTATTAATGAGAAAAAGTGAAAGAAACTCATTACTACACTTATATATCAACATTACTTACAATATATGTATTGAAGCAAACATACTCAATCTTCAATATTCAATGCCTTACACGAGTACGTTAATAATAAAATAAATTTAAATTTAAAAAAAAAACATAGAGTTATTTAGTACAGTAGATGTATCAATCGACACACACTGTAAATAAATAAAGGTATTTATTATTCGAGCATTATAACTTAAGATGTACATAGAATATTATAAAAATACCTCTAAATTTTTCTATACATTTTTGTGAGCCATTAGACCATCTTTACCAACTGCCAAATAAGATATCCTTGTCGCCAAGTTTATGACTTCTCTATTCTTTCGTTTCATAATAGGTATCCCTTACCACAGCTAGTCAAGATAAGGAAGGGCAGCTTACGAAGATATGCGTCGCGATAAAAATTGTATTCGTCAAATCGCTATCTATCATGGATGATGAGGAACTTAAAATTGAAAAGGCATTGAATTGAATTTGGTTGTTACGCTTTTTATCTTAACAATCAAAATCAAATAAACTTTATTCGAAGATCTAAAAGGGGTTAGTTTACCACTTTTAAATCGTCACTATAAATATTTATTAGCATCAACTGACGTAACTTGGACATGACAAGGAGTGAGAGTATCGACGCAAGTCGCGGCCCACATCAGCGCGCTTCCCCGTGCCCAAGCCACCAGAGTAATTCCATCAGGAAATTTAGTAAATACACGTAATCAATATCTGTTTGCCATTTCAAGCAGACACTTCTATTTTATTATTATTATTATTTTATTCTATACAAGCACAATAAAAATGGTGTTCCTCAAGGAAGTGTGCTAGGCCCTATCCTATTCTTACTATATAAATGATATTATTAACATAACCAAGCATCAATGTGTGTTATTTTCTGATAATATCACAATCGTTGTAGCGTCTAAAAAATAATAACTGTATCATAAATTATTAAAGAGACATTAAAATGTATAACACTATGGATAAACTAATACAATGGCTTGATAAAAATAATTTAAAAATAAATCTTAGTAAATCCGTAAATATCAATTTCTATAAATGTTGGGATTCGAAATATAATATTAAACTAAATACTTGTATAACGACAATTGAAGAAACACACAAAGTTTCTAGGAGTAGTAGTAGATGAGAATTTTAATTGGAAAGAGCAAGCAGATAATATTTCTTAGAGAATAAATAAGTATTGTATATGCTCTTATCCAAGTCAAAAACGTAATAAGCTTAAAAACTGCTATCATGACTTATCATGCACATATAGAATCGCTACTGCGCTACGGGCTTATATTAGGGGGGAAAAAGCACAGAGCAATTTTTGCTCAAAAAAGGTGTATAAGGGCAATGCATCCAGAGCAATCGAATGTAAGTAAATAATTATACGTTTATAATAATGTAATAAATCTTTTAACGTTGGTAACAATATTTTAATGTTACCTAGATATTAAAGTTTCTGAAGAAATTATTCATGGTATCGATCATCTAAGCGCTCTCTCATCTGTTTGATAGTTTTTATAACGATTTCCTCATTGTTGCGGTCTAGACTGAGGAAAAATTGCTTTCTTTACCAACTTTCTAAGTGTAATAAGTTCATTTTTTGCCGTTCTCGCTTGTTTTAACATTCCGAAGTTCTTTGTATCTGAAAAATAAGAAAAGTTTCTTTTTTCATTAAAATTCAAAAGGCCAAACGTTAATCTTAGCCAAATTTCTGAAGATTTGTTTGTTGTGCAAAGTGTATTTTTTTGTCGGTATTTTAAGTTGATTATTATCATCAAAAGATTATTGTTGGGTGGCCAGGGTTGTCCATCACACGACTCGATCGTACCATTGCTGCTGGTAACGCCAGTTGCAATTCCCTCATACCATTTCCTTAACACCTAAGTCTAATTTCATAGCAACCTTGCCGGTACAACTTTAGATTAAGAACAGATATAGACAAAATACTTTACGAGTATTTTGCCATATAAATTAATAAAAAAACAGCCAATATGCACACAAAATTTCATGCAAATTGGTGCACACATTTGAGAGGAGTATGGTATATATTAGATAAATAAATATATATATGTAAGTAATAATTGTTACGACCTAGCCGACTACAACATTATTTTTTTTACCTTATGTTTTTGAGTACCTACTATCATTTATTATTATATAATTATTGCATTTAATAGTCGAAGCACTTGTTGCGGTAATCGCGACGGCCGCCTTCTTGAAAGTAGCTACTGAAAATCAGTGTTAGGTTATACCCAACTAATATACTTAGTCGCAAACCTTTTTGGGACAAAACACTGCAAACACTGGCTAATTATATTGATATTGCATAAGCCTTACTTTAATTTTTTTCTTCTTTGTTTCTTGATGTATATTAGTATTAATTAGATTAGGCATGTATATTATATTCGTAATTATTTAGATAAGTCTTTCATATTATTTGTTATTATATTTTGTAAATGTTTACCTGTACTTGTAGTGGTTGTTCCAAATAAAGATATACTTACTTACTTACAATCCAGTCATGGAATAGTACTTTAACTTAAACATTCTTAAAATATGTCCAACCGATAAATTTGATAAATTTTGTTTCATTTGTATTTTTGTGTACTTTTTTCGCCTTATGTATAATTGTATATAAAATTGTTATATTTTGTATTATATTCACTCCTACTTTGTTTATATTTAAGTGGAAACTTTATTGGCTTGTGTAATATAAATTATGTGTTACAATGTGTATATAACTTAAGCTGTTTGTTTTCCAATAAATAAATAAATAAATAAACTTCATATTCAGAGCGCCCATATCGACGTATGCATACATACACACGACTTACACGGCCGCTAAGCAGTCCTGGGAAGACAAACTCTTGAGTGTTACGCCGTACGCCACCGAGACTGGTCACAGACTGAGTTAAATTTGCTGCGCCGCGCCTTCCGTTTCGTCATTTTTTTTTGTATGTACAAACCCTAGCATTCCGCCCAAACGTAGGTATAAATGTCAAGGAGACCGCTCAGTTACGCTACTGATCTATTACTTATATTGTGATACCGATTAGTTTCAAGTATATTATAAATATATACTTAAATAATATTACAAACTCACAATATAAACACATAGACCAGTTAACATAAATACACCAGTAATTCTTATGGCCATAAAAGACTTTCTTATGAATTAATTACTTATCCACAAAAACTTGTAAAAACGCTGTTTATGTTAAGGCAAGTTATATTCGATCTTAGTGCGTGGGCCATAAGGTCGATATTTCCTTACGCACCGGCGTACCTATCGAATTCTATAACTTTGGTGATAATTATACTTGACCATAGTAACATAATGTTATCTATTGCGTTACTAAAAAGGTTGTAACTATATTAGTATTTCTCAAATATCTTAAAAGGATATATATCGGACAGTATAAATTTTATTATAAATACTTGAATACTTGAACTAGCAAAAACGCATATACCAGAAAAACAAAAATGTATCAGTAATTAATTCGTCAGGCCTAAAAATACTTACTCAACTACTACCATGCAACCGTTTATCTGTCCGGCCAAGTTAATCGATTTATTTAAAATATTAAATATTTTAAATGTTATATGGTCACCATAAGATGTTGTTAGGTTAGCTTAATACGTTATAAATTAAGACAGAAGGACCATTAAGTAGGTACTACATAAATTGATCAATTTATGTATTCAAATTCAAATTGAAATATTTTTATTCAAAATAGGATTTAAAATCACTTATTGAACGTCAAAAACTACCACCCATTCAAAAGAGACTGCCTCAGACCTGAGAAGAATGAGCGCAAGAAACTCAGCGGGATTTTTTTTTATATAAAATATGGATTACAATGTGATATCGTACAATAAACATTTATAATTAAAGAGCCTAAGGGTGTTCGCTTTATTCCCAGTCCGTTGTGTCATTAAGAAAATGCAATAATAACCTTTCCCACACAAACGTTTTTCAACAATTCTTTTAAATTTCTTAACACATTTGTTTCGTACATTTCCTGGGATCATATTGTAGAAGCATATACATCGCCCAACAAAAGACTTACTAACTCGACCCAACCGAGTAGTAGGCATAACAAGTTTATGTTTGTTCCTCGTGTTAACATTATGAATGTCACAGTTTCTAGAGAATTCCTCAATGTGCTTATGAACATACAGAACATTATCAAAAATGTATTGAGAAGCAACAGTCAAAATGTTTATTTCTTTAAATTTTTCTCTTAACGATTCTCTAGGACCTAGGTTATAAATCCCGCGGATAGCCCACTTCTGCACCACAAAGATGGTATTAATATCGGCCGCACTGCCCCATAACAATATACCATAGGATATAATACTATGAAAATAACTAAAGTATACTAATCTCGCCGTATCTATGTCAGTTAACCGTCTAATTTTCTTAACCGCATATGCTGCAGAACTAAGCCCATTCGCCAATCCTTCAATATGGGGGCCCCACTGCAATTTGGAATCAAGAGTAATGCCAAGAAATACAGCAGATTACACTGGTTTTACCTCCTCTCCATTTAATAAAATATTCGCATCTACATTTTTGACATTTGTCGCGGTGAATTTAATATATTTGGTTTTATGACTATTTAACAATAAGTTATTAGCGCTAAACCAGTACACGATGTCAGATAGAGCATTGTTTACTACGTCATAAAAAACTTGGCTTCATTTCACTTTAAATATAAGTGAAGTGTCATCCGCAAACAATACCACCTTGTGTTTTTTTTCTACAAGGTTAGGTTAGGAGGTATCTTGGAGGATTTATGGAGTATTATTACATGGATCTTTTTACGTTAAAAGAACTGAGTTGCGAGGTTTTTATGTGCAAGTTATGCTTTTGAAGGCATTTTTTTATGAAAATAAGGGATGAGACGAGCACGACGTTCAGCTGATAAGCCATGCCCATTACAATGCAGTTCCGTATCTTCTACAATTTCTTAACTTAACTACTACTACAATTGCGCTCGTCACCTTAAAACATTTGTTGTTAAGTCTCATTTGCCCAGTTGTTTTATTATCTTATTGAGATTATATTTTAGTCACATACAAATTAACATCACTTACTGTACGTATGTATAGTAAAGGGCACTATAGTAAAAGCCAGCTTAGCTCCAATCATGAAAAACAATCAATCAACAAAAAGGTTTCAAAAATATAACGACTATTCCCTTTATTTTATTAGCATTCCGACAGCTCTGTTGTTGTGCGAGAATAAAATCAATTATTTTTAAACAAGTGCTTTGTTTGTAGCAATCAAGTGGAGTGACAAACAGCAGACAGATAAAAAAGAATCAAATCCCTGTATAGTGACGTAATTGGTATAGGAGACATAATGACAAAATATACAGTCAAGTGTCGCGTATCGGATGAAATCCTGATTCTAATTAACATCGCGGAATTGACTCCCCCGAGGTGATATACCCTCGTGGGAGTCAATTGTGATAGGTGATAGTAAAACAACGACACAAAACAAAGGTTCATTGCTGTATTGTTTTACTTGTGCCGACTTACTGTGACACCCGAGGAAACCTTAATTAAACCAACAAGGATCCGTTGAATGAGATATAGTGCCTCATAACTAAATGTTGTCAAACAATCTACGAATTTACTCGTAATTACAATGCTTACATTTTTACATATTATAGTAGCCCGCCTCTTGTTTTTACACTAAAATATACGTCTATATTATATTATATCTATCAATAATTCTCCGCAGTGCCACTGATTGATATCTTGGTACTTACAATATATACAATATTGCCTATAGACAAACAATGCTTGCGAGAGAGAAAACATCTCTAACGAAGAGACAGGAAGCTAGTAGTTCAATAGTCAAAATACTATGGAGCCAATGCCAAGAGTGGCTGGCTGTTTACGACTTATCAATCAAAATAGGTTACAGTAACTAAAGATTCGCTTTCCTTTTTTCTTCTTTCCACGAGGCCCTCTGCAAAGATCACGAAACATCGGGTTGAATAAAAATGTAAATTTACGCAACAACGTAATGTAAAAATACAGTTACAATTACACGCGTTTTAATCCTATATCAAGTATTTTATTTAAATGTAATACTTGTGTTCATTGTCAAGCTACTATGTGCTGGTAGATGTTTCATATCAGAAATTACACCGAGAAGGTTACTTTTACAACTTGCTAATCAAAATAGGTTAGAGTAATAAAATAATCACTTTTTGAAGTGAAACTTCTTTATCGATGCATGAGAGAAATTTTATAGCAATGTCGTCACGATTTTCAGTTACGCGCCATGTTGTTTTTTTTTATCAAATTTCAGTATAGTGACTTTAAGAATAATATATTAGTTCGAACGTGATAAAATAGAAATACTTATTTGTATGCAATAATAAAATAGCATTTATCTTAAATGGATTTTTTTTTTCACTTACCTTTATTTATTTACCCAAGTTCTGTTGTAAATGATATGTCATATAGAATTTTTACTTCCTACCTGTGTGAGTACACACACATATTATCTTTCTTTTATCTTGCTGTATCTTTATTAGAGACGTTTTCTATCTCGCGAACCTTGTATGGTATATTGAAAGTCTATGATAAATAATATAGGAATAAAGTATCTCTTATCATGAGAGAAACTAAGTGAATCTTATTTGGCACCGGTTGATATTTCGATATTCATGTATTCAAGCCAAATTCAGATATGTATTAATCCAAACTGTTCCACTTCTATATATTTATTTCAGTTGCGAAATATTCGAAGGCTTGCAAAATATCTGGGTCGCTACCTTTGAAAATGTTTATTACTTGGTTTTTAATTAACGTAAGCAAAATCTCTATTAATTTGCTTGATATTTTCATCGTCATTTTTATGCAATATTATATTTATATCTAGTACAATATTATATTTTTCTTCATATGTTGTGTAGTGTCTAGAACTTTCTCGAAATCTAATCAAATTTCATTTATTCATTTAGGTCATTATACTTATACAATGTTAATCTATATATGTATATGAATTGCTGTTTGTTAGTCTCCCTAAAACTCGAGAACGGCTTGACCGATTCGGCTAATTTTAGTCTTCAATTAATTGTGAAAGTCCAGAGAAAGTTTAAAAAATTAATAACTATAAAAATGCTCGGAATTAAATAAAAAAGATTTTGATTTTCCTTTGATGTGTCCCCCCGTAGTTCAGAAATCAAATTAAAATAATAGTTTAAAATTAATAACTACTTAGAATTTTTATATTATCTTTCGGTAGTAGGTGGGTAGATTAACTACAGTTGTTAACTGTCTATCAGATTATTTTTATGTAAATTGATAAATCTTAAGTTTTGTCACAAATTAAATTTCTGAACGCAAACAATATTTTTTGACAATTGACAACAGACTTTTTGTAGATTGATAAATCTGAAGTTTGGTAAAATTATAAAATTTCTCAAATAACCGCACCACAAAACAAAAAAAAAATATAGTTTATCAGAGAGCTTTAAATTGATTAACAGACTGTATCAACTGTGTGTGTCTGTCAATAACAAATTGAAACCTTATAAATAGACAGTATTTCAGGAAAACTTTGTTTTGGAACTAAGCAACATCATGTGTAACTAATCGAAAATAATAATAAAATTTCATTCATAGTATTTGTAATATGTTTTAATAAAAAAAGGATTCCTTTTGTTTGTTTTAAGTTTATTTTATTCAAAAGTTTAGGTCTTTTATTCATCCATGGAGGCATACGAAGTCTGCCTCCATGGATGAATAATAGATATTAGTTTCCGAGTCATGGATGTCTATATGTATTTATGTATATTTACACAAATAAAATTTGAAAAACAAAACTGTATGAACGATGCGGGACTCAAACCCACGACCTCCGGCGTTCCGTGCCGATGCTCTAACCAACTGAGCTAACCGTTCGAGTAACGCCTCGTTACAAATCTTGTTTGCTTTGTTCAACTCTCAGGCTGTGGCTTCATAATCTTCATATTTGCTTCAGGGTACAATATACTTACTTATATTTAAGTAAGTATATTGTATTTAATATATCGTCTATGCCTAGTTTGGGGCAAGATAATTTGTGATGATATAATATTTAATAATAATTTACTATAATGTAATAGCTAAGCAGCTATAGTCAACCACGTTTTTAGAAATTAAACTAGCAACTAGTTTTTCCGCCACATTTTTGACAATCGGTTTCTCTGAACAGTATTAAAAGAGTTAACTCTATATTGAGTATATATTTTTTTATGAAATGAGTTCACCCTATAATGTATATATCTCAGAGGCATCTCGCTACAGAAACGTTTTGACCCCATAAGATACCGGAAGATATTATTGTACTCAACTCTAATGCCATCGTGGTATTTTTTAGTAATTAGTATTTACATTTAGCATTAGTCCTAGTTGTTTACTTATAAAAGAATACCAATATTACATTGCTCCGTGGCACCAAATATATTTTATCATACAATTTCAGCTTTAAACAACTTTGAGACACAACCTGAGAGTTGAACAAGCCATACCAAAATGTATGGTCGTTGTGTCACTCGGACGATTGGCTCAGGTGTTAAGAGCGCTCGGACAGAACCCGAGAGGCACGGGTTCAAGTCCCGCATCATTCATAAATTTAATATAAATTCAATTTGTATATTTTACCACTTTGTTATGATAATATGGCAGGTTGGCATTTATTTCTCAAAATTAATTCCTTTAGAATTCTCTCTCTCGCGCTCTGAGAGTGAAGAAGCAGCGCAAGAAACTCTTCCAGCATTCTTTTTTTGCGCTCTTTATAATAAAAATAAACAATATTGTACTGTCATTGCTATTGCTATAAAATAATCATAATCCAGTCCGAGGCTGTTCGAACATTTAGATATTCATCTGTGGAGTATTAGGATTTACGACAGAGCCATTTTTTAATAAAACATTTAAATTTATTTATAGATAATGTCTGAACAGTGGCTGGGAGTTTATTATAAAAATGTATACATTTACCCTTAAAGCTACTATGTATCTTATGATATGCAGGTGTTACTAAACAGATACTAACCAGGTTAAATAAATATGTTCATCTGAATGTGGCGCAATATTTTAAATTTATCGCAATATCCATGACCAACGGACGTTCGTCTATTATGTTGGTCCCTTGCTAGGGGTGCTATAAAAAGTTTGTGACAGATGTGGCACTAGGTTAAAGTTATTGGGAATAACAAAACATCAGACAACTTAAGATAACATAGCTTGTATTAAGTTTTGTTTGTTTAACAAAAAATATTTATATGATTGGACCGTATTGAAATTCTACAATTTAAAGATGAAACCAATGAGAAAAACAGGCTGATATTTGTACGTAATATAATAATTTCATTTCATATGTACCACATTGTTCATTCATTGAAAAATCGCAAAAGTCATTTGTCAAATGTTTTGAACTATCTCAGTGTTTGTTCTCACATTTTGAAAATTGCAGCACCAGTGGGAGGCCTGTACACAGGATGCCGGCTAGATTATGGGTAACACAACGGCGCCTATTTCTGGCGTGAGACAGGAATGTGTAAGCATTACTAATTGTGTTTCGGTTTTTCGCTGTAGCTAGTGAAATTACTGGGCAAATGAGACTTAACATCTTATATCTCAAGGTGACGAGCACAGTTGTAGTGCCTCTCAGAATTTTTGGGTTTTTCAAGAATCCTGAGTGGTACTACATTGTAATGGGCACGGCCGCGGCGTATCTATTACCAACACTTGAACATTCTGCTAATCTCGTCCTTTATTGTCATTAAAAAAAACACTAAAACAAACGCGAATGTACGACGTAGCTATTTGTGCACATTACAGTAATAATCCCGGCCTGTTGTCATGCGTTGCCTAACAGCACGAGGTGTTATTAGATATCTTAATTATCTAACATAACAACTTAGAATTTGCAGAAAGAAATGTTCTCTGAAAATTAGAGTTAAACCCTGATATAGGACAGAAAGAGCCGCAGACTTACAATATAGTATCGTATAGACTAACTAAGCGTGCGAGAGAGAACGAACTACGGAGATACAGCAAGATAAAAAAGGAAAGCGAATCTAATGTTACAGAATCCGGCATAGACAACTCGTACACATTCAGCCACGCGTGGCACTAGCTCCATAATATTTTGAATATGAATGTAGCAAACGTACACATTGACTATCGAAATTGGTCATTATGGAGGTGTCAGATTGTCTTTACGCTCTATTCTATGTCTATGGTAAGAGCATTATTAATAAATTTAATCAAAACTCAATGTAAACATATTATTTTGTTTTTAAAGTGATAACCCTTCACTTCTAGGATTAATACACAAATAAAATTTGAAAAAAAAAATATGAACGATGGTACGGAACGCCAGAGGTCGTGGGTTCGACTCTCGCATAGAGTTAAGATTTGCAAGAGCGACATCTCAAGTCAATTTCTTAACATGAAAATATTGGGGTTGACCAGGTTATCAACTGTAAAGTAGATCCTGTAGATGAAGCGACACCCTGAGAGTTGAACAAAGCATACAAGATTTTATGACGATACGTCATTCGAACGGTTAACTCAGTTGGCAGAGTACTGGCACGGAACGCCAGAAGTCGTGGGTTCTAGTCCCGCATCGTTAATAAAATTGTGTTTTCAAATTGTATTTGTCAATTACAATGTATAAAATCAAATGAAAGGCAAAAGTAAATTCGTTATCATATATTACCTTCTATACAATACAGTCCACTTTACTAAATAAAACAAAGAGTACTTACGCCATAACAAATTGAATGAGACAGTAAAATAAAAAATGTTCCATAGACAATGTAATAAAGTTGCTGTTTCTGTACATACCTTGAGGCGTCTATAGTCTATACGCCACCCCAATATGTAAGTGGCCGGTCGTGTAATCAATACAATTTTAACAGAATAGAATTCATTTGTTCATTGGATGAAACCTAAATCTCCGCAGACCAATTGATCTGAAATAGAAATTTTAAAACAATTGGAAATTGTTTGGGGCACCTAGCAATAAAGCTATTTTGTATTTTATTAATCCTTAATTAAAACACAGATATAATCGATTCCTTATTTTTAGTTTTATAATAATTAAAATTATCGTATATTATTACGTTTTTATAAAAATACGAAAAGGAAGATGGTCATTATATTTAAATCTTTTAATTTTTCTTTGAGTGACTGTCTAACACCAAGCTAGATATAGTACAAACAGCCTTTCTGCAGCGCAAAAAATATATTAATATCTGCAGCATGACCCCATGATGCTATGAAAATAACGGAAATGCACTTATCTATTTGAAGTAACAACAGCAGACCTGAGCCTATCCACTAACTACTTGGACATTATCTACACAACGATCTTTTGAGAGATACCTCAGAAGAACGTTGTGTAGAAGTAAAAAGAAATTTCAAAGGATTTCAAATTGTTTTGAACATTCTATTTAATATCATGATGATTGTGAGAAAGCGGAATTAAATTCCTAAACTGTCCCGTCAGAATTGATCCAGTTGTTCAGAGATTTTCTGGTATAAACAGTTGATGACAGAGATACTGTGTGCCGCATTAGATTATATTATATAAAATTATTATATTAAATTATATAAAAATATTATACAAAAATACAAATAAAAATACCGTCTTCAAGCAGATAAAAAATTCAAAACATGGCAACTAAATATTAACAAATAACACTACAGCTTTTATACGTTCATTTAAAGTCAAAATCAAATAAACTTCTTCTTGATTCGGTCGAAAGGTTCTAACATTCAAAAAAATTAAGAAAATTGCCCAGAACCTTAAAAAAAATAAATAACTTAACGACTACCTTTACTACTGTATTATAAACCTTATTAGGGATCCGTAGCCAAATGACAGAAAACGGAATTCTTATAGATTCGTCATGTTTGTCTGTCTACAGAGACAGACATATAGATGCCAAAGCCACTTTATTCCAAACCTATAAGAATTATACTGTTGAAACTTGGTAAGTAGATGTATTCTGTGAACCGCATTAACATATTCACACAAAAATCGAAAAAAAAATCAGTAAATTTTGGGCTCTTACCCATTCTTAGAACTGAAATACATTTTTTTTTATCATCAAACCCATACGTGTGGATATCAAAAATGATAGTGAGGTTTCTAATATCATTTTTTTTCTTAACTGAATAGTTTGCGTGAGTGACACTTCCAAAGTGGTAAAATGTGTCCCCCCTGTAACTTCTAAAATAAGGGACTTATAAAACTAAAAAAAATATATGATGTACATTACCATGCAAACATCCACTGAAAATTGGTTTGGACAAGATATAGTCCCGGGTTCGAATTCCGGTAGGTGCAAGCATTTATATGATGAATATGGATGTTTGTTTCCGAGTCATGGATGTTTAAATGTATTTATGTATGTTTATATGTATGTTTATATGTATGTTATATGAATTTATGTATGTTTAAGTAAGTATATTGTATTAAATATATCATTGTCTTGTAACCCATAACACAGGCTATATATGCTTAACTTGGGGCAAGATAATTTGTGTAAAAAGTGTGTCAATATTATTATTACTATTGTAAGAAGTTTTCTTTGTACTGTATCATTTTGAGCATAGAATTTTTGCCTTTTCCATTTAAATAATATCATTTTCCTTTCTAACTTACTAAGGGCGAGTCCAACTCACACTTGGCCGCTTTTTTAATGTAACTGTAAATGTAATTTGAAATATTTGTCAGTAGTTTGGCAGTAAGAGACTAGTTAATTAATTATTTTATTTTGAACTGAAAAACATCTGTCGGGTCAGCTTGTATCAAGTATTTTAAAGAAAGTATTATTCATGCAATATATCTCCATACACCATCTCAACCTACACATGACCATACCACCTATAGTAAATAATTTTGTCTATTTCGTTTTGTTTATGTAATAATAAGTCAGTCAACACAACGTGTTGTGAGGCGATGGCTATCAATTACATTCCGCCAGGCTTAATCGAACATTTCGTGAGAATTGAATCACTTGTTTTTGAAGGCTGGAGAGTATACGATGTCGTATCCTTATCTTCTGCCCTAAATCGTTCCCCGAAGACAACAATATCCATTTCAGTGTCTATCTTTATAAGTAAGTTAATGTTTATAATTGTAATCTTGTCGGGTAAGGAGCCAGCATGATCTATTTTGATGAATTAATTAGTTCTGCAGAACGATCTACTGAAGTGTCACGTTAGATAAATACTCCAATAGATTCCATATATTGCCCAAATAGCAGATAAGTTCTGAACATTTTTTTATGATTTAAAGTGATAACCCTCACTTCTGGGATTAATTCACTAATAAAATTTGAAAACAAAAATTTATGATTGATGCGGGAATCGAACCCGCGACTTCTCGCGGTCCGTGCGAGTTGAGAGAGTTGAACACAGCATACAAGATTTTATCAAGGATACGTCACTGAACGGTTGGCTCAGTTGGAGAGAGCACTCGCACGGATCGCGAGAGTTCGCGGGTTCGAGTCCCGTATCGCTTATAAAATTTTGTTTTCAAATAATTTCTGTTTTGCTTTTATTACCTCCAGACTACCTTCAGTTATTTTCACAGCATCATGACGAACTGCATTTTACTATGTCATGCTGCTGACATGAATACAGTTTTGGTGTTGCAGACGAGAGCTCTTCCTGTATATCAGCTTGGTTTTAGACATTTCGTCGTTGGTCTCTTTAGTTCTGGGTCGCATTGCCTCCCGCGAGATGCTCCTCCACTTTTGGCGGTGTGTAGCATTTCGGGAGTACTCCACCACAGTTGTCTGGGTCACTGCTTTGATCAGATCCGTCCATTGTGTGGGTGAGCGTCTTCTTGCTCTTTTCCACTCCACCTGGCCCTGCACTACCAACCCAAGGATGCACTTCAAACCCAAGGGATGGATAACATTATGAATATATTATATGTATTTGGAGTTATATAGTTAATTAATAGTTAATAATATCTATGATTTAATGCATAAATCAAGTATTATAAGACGTTAAAGCTAATCTTGAGTGTTAACTGGGTTACGAGGAAATTCGAGGAAGGCTTTTTACAACAAAATGAACAAAATAATGTCGCTTTCTTTATATCGACGTCTCACAAGTGTCGTTGTTTTATTCATGGGGTTGTTTGAATAAAGATGAAAATATTAAATGGGGTCAGAGGGAAACTCAGTTCTTCGTTAATAATATGTCTTGGAGTTAATAGCCATCCATATTGATGACAAAAGTAAGATTATTATAACATTACTTTAGACGAACAAACAATCTTGAATGTATTGTTAGTTGAAGTGCTATTGTCGAAAGTTTATTACTTCGATAGTTCAAGTACATTGTTTCCGTAATGTTATAGACCTATTGGCTTCTTGTTATTATGTTTCATAAAATTTATTGAAGGAGGCGTTACTTTGCGGAAATCCATAATTATACAAATAATTTGAGTTTTCTTTAGTGTTGATTCCGCCAATATGTGTTGTCGCACCAAAATCTGGCACGAGTCTCGTGCAACACGTCCTGAGGATGCCTCGTGTAGAGGCGAAACACGTGTCGAATTGTTTAAAGACAAATATTGGCGGAATTAACACTAAAGAAAACTCAAATCGTTTGTATAATAATGTTTCATTATTATTTATTTTGTACAGTATTTGCATATAATAGTGCCGTTTATTAAACAGTACAGAAATTTACAGGTTTAAAATAAAAACAAAATAGCTTGGAAAATCCATAAGTACACCGCCATTTGCTTTAGTAAAATTTATTATTTGTAAAAGTGTACACAAGTATGTAGAATATGCAATCGCTCTCATATACTTGTTTTACTTGAAGGCTTTTGTGATTTAACTTTTATTATACGTTTTTTATTAGCTTCATCTGTATGTATGTTTGTTTGTAACCGACTCATTTGGGCCCGATATTGACCCACATTAAATTGTCAGATTTCGTTCAAACTTTCTAGATAAAATTATTGTATTTTTCAATTTTTGTTAATTTAGGTATATAATTTTAATCTATCGTCTATATAGCAAGAATTGATGTTAATTTTAAATTTCAACCATTATCTTTGGATAAAGATACTTAGATAAATCGGTTAATTGATCTAATTAAAATTTAGTGCAAGTTTAAAAAACACGCATTTATGAATAAACCTGACTTAAAAATTAAATAAAAAGCGTGTTTTTGAGTTTTTTTTAACAACTATTTATTATTCTATTATATTAGATATATGTTATTTATTATATGTCTGGGGTATTAAAAATATATTAGTTATTAATTAATTGGTTTGAGGTAAAACACATGTCATTGCAATATAATCATATACTTTAATTTAATAATATAGTTCAAATATTTTGGCTAAGTTATTGGCATTTATTTTAAACACCTAAATGCAAGAAGCAACGAAATATTTTTGTATAAAAGGCATAAAAGGCATTTATTTTCTCTAAATTGATTCCTTTAGAATTATTTTTGATGTCATTTCTAATAAATACTACCGCTTCGGAAACAAATGGCGCTCTGAGAGAGAAGAAGCGGCGCAAGAAACTCTCCCAGCATTTTTTGCGCTCTTTTCAATAAAAATATACAATATTGTACAGTCATTTCTATCGCTATAAAATAATCACAATCTAGTCCCAGGCTGTCCGATCATTTAGATATTCAGCAGTGGAGTAATAGGATTTACGACTGAGCCATTTTTTATAAGACATTTAAATTTATTTATAGATAATGCCAGAACAGTGGCTATGACTTTATTATAGAAATGTATACATTTACCCTTAAAGCTATGTATTATGTATCTTATGAAGCCTACTAGAATTAGTTACAAACAATCCCTTATTTCTAGTGATTAATAATCTAAAAAATATTAAAGTATTGATTTATCTTGTTGATCTTATTAATATGCTCTACTTTGTTAATTTCTGTAAAAATAACTGCAATAATTCATTTATTTTGTGTTATTTTGTCTCATTATGTATTGCTTACCTGTGCTTAACTGTTTGTATTTCCAACATAGTAATTTTCCTTTTAAGTCGGTCACTTGGAAAATACTATTTATACCTTAACTAGCTGACCAGACAGACTTTGTTCTGTACATAATAAATAAAATACCGTTTTTGATGAATTTGTCAATAATTTTTCATTGTAACATAATAATATGCTCCTTGTTGTTATAATGAAATTATTTCACAGCAGAACTGTCAAACCGCGCGTCAAAAATACTCTCATAGAAAATATGTCCAAACAAAACAAATATTGGAAATAAAAATAATTATGCGTCCCAAATCGAAATAAAAACTATCCTATCTCTTAAGTTGGACTAAACTGCACTCCATGAAGTAATCCCCATTGAAATCCGTTCATTAGTTTAGGAGTCCATTGAGGAAAAACATTGTGACACGAGATTTATATATATTAAGATAAATACACATACGTGACCTTTCGCGATCCGTGCCAGCACTCTTTCCACTGAGCCAACCGTTCCAGTGACGTATCGTTGATAAATCTTGTATGTCTTGTTCAACTCTCAGGTTGCTTCATCTAAAGGATCTTCTTTACAGTTAGTAACCAATTCAACCCCAATATTTGCATATTAGGGTCTTCTTGACTTAAGATGTCGCAAAAGTTCAAATCTAAGCAATTTGTATTTTTTTTTTCAAATTATCAATTTTCAAATTTAATTTGTGTATCCCAGAAGGTAGGGTTATCACTTTAAAAAATAAGAAGTTGTTTATATTATTTAATATAGTTAAATGTTATATAATCTTGCATCAATAAGCAGATACATTATACGTAATTTTTTATATTAAAATGCTCTCGCACTCCGTGCATGAATAATACAAGAATGTATTAAAAATATTAATATATTTGCGAATAATATTATTGCAACCTTTGAGAATAAATGGAATGATAATATAATTCAACTTTACCATAATATATATGCTGATTGAATTTTGTTGTACATTTGAATGCCTTTGACAAAGTTTATTAAAATACTGTTTGTAATATTTTTACTTGCCTCATTTATATATACTGGGCTACCGTTATTTTTAAGCAAAACAAAACCTTTTATTCGATGTCTGCCAAGAGCATTATTAGTCGACACTTTAAAGTAAAACCTATTCAAAGGTACAGCCATATAAGTCTCATATTTTAATAGGCGGGTGAAAACATTTTATTAATAAAATTAATAATTATGACACTTTTGATTGTCAGTAATGAATTGGTACAACAGGCAAAAAAAAGAGTGAAAAATCGTTATTTGCTAGTACATATACTCACAATTCATAATTTTTATACGACTTGATTGTTTAAGGCAATTTGATTCTATTATTCTTTTATAGTTTAGTTGGTTATTTATTTGTTAAGGTTAGTGTTCTTCACAGGCAGGCAGCGTTCTGCTTAATAGTAATCACATAATAATTAGAGCGAACTTTAAAATACGCACCGATAAAAAAGAGGCTGTTTAACGTCTAAAACAACAAAAAACAAAAACAATAAAAATTACGAAGCAAGGCACTCATTAACATAAGTATAATAAATATAGAATCAGAATAGTATCACGTGTGTTATACAAGATTACACTACACAATCAACATTTTTGAAAATTTGCAGATTGAAACTAATACAAAACATAAAAGGAAAAGTAAAAATTCTGAGCAAACAATGTTAAATGGGACTTATATTGACTATATGACGTTTGAGTATGTTTGTTGCATCGCTTTATTTATTATATTGTAATTGAAATGATTTGTAAAACAATGAAAATGTAATACTGGAGTTAAAAGAGCGGCAATGAGTTTTATTGCGACTTCTGCTCTCTCTTTTTGAGATAAAGGATTTCTATAAATTACAAATTAAATATCTGAATAAACAAGACAACGTAAGATTTTGTACATTTAGATCACGGCATGATACACAATAATGAGCGTATATGCCCATTTTTATGTATAAATGGTAGGGCACGGAAATTTATTACCTTATTTAAACATTGAAAGAAATGAATCAAGTAGTCGCATAATATTTAAAACCTGATAACATCCATTTATTTGATCTACTCTTGACGAAAACTAGCACGGCACAAATGAAAATACGTTTTAAATATTGTGTTGAGTAAGATATGACAATTGACACCTAATTAATAATTGCAATAACGGCATATTCACAACATAAAAACAAAGTGTATATGTACTTAGCAAGTAATGACACATTCCGAATACTGAACAGCTGATATCGCCAATATAATTATATGCCGTGACAATATGACAATAATGAGCCACAACCGCTGAAAACACGTGGTAATGCAATTTAGATTAAACACACAGTATGCATAATAAGTACTTAAGGTCTGACCGCACTAGAGCGGTGCTGCATAATAAGAATGGCTGACAGACCAAGGTCACACTGTCAAGAAAACGAATATCAGTATTTGTGTCCTCGCCTTCTTAATGACTTTCCACAATTTCAGACATACCTACTTCACAATGTCGAATACAAAATTCTATGAATATAACAATTTACATTACTAATACTGGGCGAAGTGCCGCATACTGTGTCGCACTGAGCGTCGTAGTACTGCTGGTTGCGGCGGTGCGCGTCAAAATGTTCTCTCGGAGGCAACTCTTTTGCTTCTCTTTTACCAGTGGGAGGGACCTTTGGACAAGAAGCCGGCTAGATTATGGGTACCACAACGGCGCCTATTTCCGCCGTGAAGCAGTAATGTGTGAACATTACGCGTAGCTTGTGAAATTACTGAGCAAATGAGACTTAACATCTTGTCTCAAGGTAACGAGGGCAGTTGTATTGCCGCTCTGAATTTTTGGATTTTTCAGGAATCCTGAGCGGCACTGCGTTGTAATGGTAGAGCTTATCAATTACCATCAGCTGAACGTCTTGCTCGTGTCGTCCCTTATTTTCATAAAAAAAACTCTGACGCAAGTCTTAGCTAAGCGCCATGCAGCACCGCTCTAATGCGACACGCACCATACGAAATGATTAAAATCATATTTGGACGTTTTAATGCGATCCAGCCTTAGTGGCGTTTCGACTTTATGATGTCGTGATTGTACATGTCACTTAAGGTTTTTGAAAAAAATTTACAACAATGTATTTAATTATTGATTTATAATTGTATTTCACTAGCAATTGCGCACTTCAACATTACTTGCAGATTATTGCTTCACGGCAGGGACTTCTATGGTATCTTGTACATTTTCTTATTCGTTCTTATTTATTTATATATATTTATATACTAGTTCTACATAAAAATCCAGATTTTTATTCAGGCAGTATCGACTAAGCCAAACCAGTTTATCCTTAGGCGTAGTAATCATATTAGACTCACCTAGTTCAGTCTAGGCGAAACGAGTTTATCCAAAGGCGGATAGGAGAAACTCGTTTAACCGAGTATGTACCGGTTTATCTTATCGCCTGAGGAATAAACTGATTTAGCCTAAGGAAAACTAATTTGTCCAATAATCGGGTTTGGCCGGTAACATATACATTAAACAGTAGCTAAAAATTGCATGTACGTAAACGAACTTAGATTTTTACGGTGCTTGTGTGCACGCTCATATATGAAATGACTCAACCGATTTGAAGGCGATTTTGACCAATGTATTGCAACAACAACTTAAGTAATTTGAAATAATACGCCGGAACCACATGCGGGCAATCACTATAAAATATCGCAAGCGCGCGCTCCTACTTAATTATACCACTTTTACAAACATGATTCTGTATGGTATATTAATTTCCATATTGGAGGGATTGTTTCGAAAATTGCCTTCACTTTAATTATTGTCTTTAATTAAACCACTTTGTGTGATGCTATCAGAAATTTGATTCTCTTTATCACCCCATACGAGAATTGGGGAGAAATCAAATCAAAAATAGGGGTGAAAATGTAAAAATAATATGAATATTCATATGAGAATAACCTGTTCCAAGTTTAAATATAATATTATTGCCTTATTATTTTCAGTTTAAATATTTATTTCTCACACATACATTAATTGTGATATTTGATTGATTAAGTACAGTTGCTTACTCAATAATTTTTTTTTTCAAAAATACGTTCCAAACGTTATTGTCTTTTCGTAATGAATGATTGTGGAGTTCTATCATCAAATGTATGTCAAATTAATGCTAAAGGCATTCGCAATTTGAAATCTTCCCTTTCATTGTTTCATAATTTAAAAATAGAAATGCAGAAGACAATAATAGGCAAGATTTAAATAATGTCAAATGTGTAAGTGTGAGGGATGAAAAAAATCCTAGCAAATCCAAATTATCTATAATATTACATATATTATTACTGGCAATTAGATAATCTAAAGAATCCTTCAAACGTTCAGACAAAGTATGAAATATTTTTCTTATAGACGAGCTAATAGACGAGCAACGATGTAAAATGATAAATTTTATGCAAAAAATTATTAGTTTATTTAATGATTGACTCTCTGATATAAAGTACAGGATAGTTAGGACACAATCTTATCTCTTATCTAAGATTAGCTATAGTTAAATGTCACAAATTGGATTTCTACTGATGGAGGGGTCTGGCGGAATATTAAAAAAATACTAAGTTTAATGATATTCGTAACAAGGTAACTAAATATACCCTTTTTTTTACACATTGCCAGAGAATCAGCAGGTTTGGATTGCTTAAAATCCTGGTATGTACAGCACTAAATAAATTATACATAGATTGCCTAGATGTTACATAAAATACCTGAATATACACATTGCCTGTAACATGTATATACGTGATGAGCGCTCTAACCATTGCCATTCCTGTTTCTGGTTTACTTAATATTATTAAGTCAACAGCTTGGATAACTAAGAAATAAAATATACTCAACAGATCTAGATCCTGTTAAGAATAATATATTTTTATTTACATTAAATTGTAAACATAGGTACTTATAGTTTTAATGTATTATGTAACAATATCCATATAATATAGAAGAGCTTCTTGCACAAGTGTTCCTACATTATAGTAAAAACTCAATGTTTATTACAACCATTTTGCTACCATATAATACGGTTCGTTTGCTTGAGCGTGAAAATAATGCATTGTATATAAAGTGATGTGCGAATAGAAACGTACTGTTCACAAAACGATAAAGTACACGTAAGTAGAGTAATTCCTCATCTGCGCCACGTCTGACAAATGAGTGTTGTCCGAGTTTCAGTACCGTGTGCTGTCCGAACAAACTGTTCAACAGAAAGTTGCACAGTCCTATTACGACATACCGTATCTGTAGCCTCGCTTAATCATTGTCTTATGTGTGAATTTATACAAACTGTCACTGAATTTGAACCGTAACAACCAGCTCTTCAAACTGAAAACTTCTTGTCACGCACAACCACATCATGGAATCAATTACTTTTCCCGAACAGATGCAAGTATTGCGAATGTCCACGGGCGGTTGCCTCACCACTCCTCATAACATGAGCTTCTTCTCCGTTTGCTTGTTATATAAAAAAGCTATTTATGATTATTGTTTTTACGTTACTCAAATATGTGTAAAACAATGACTTTTACACAATACCTAAGTATCCGTCTCTACTTTTACCTTGTATTCCTCATTGCATTGCAATTCCAGTAATTTGCTTGATTTCTATAAAAAAGTAGTATTCTCGCTTAAATCTATACAAACATTAGAGGGTCTATGCAACCAAAATAGCTTTTTCTTTTTCACCAGAAAACCATTTGTTTTTAATATTTGAAAGTTTCTCAGCTCAAGCTAACTATCTACCAGTAGATGTCCGTAAACATAAGATAATTTAACTAAGAAAATCATTAACAGTTCGTTTTGGAACACA
Organism: Leptidea sinapis; assembly: GCF_905404315.1. Taxonomy (NCBI): domain Eukaryota; kingdom Metazoa; phylum Arthropoda; class Insecta; order Lepidoptera; family Pieridae; genus Leptidea; species Leptidea sinapis. Next base: position 27,303,948 of record NC_066312.1, on the reverse strand, counting down.
ATCAGATTTAACCGTAAGATTATCAAAATTCGGAGAAGTTGCGGTCGGTGACTTGTAGCTAAATATGAAATTAAAACAGTCCAATACAGTCCACGACAAATTTTTTTTAGTACCGAACCGTCAACTAAAAAAAGTCATTTCCCCTACAATAATTATATAGCAAAGCCAAACAATACTTAAGATCATTGATATCTTATTACAAAAGATTTCTTCCAAGACGTATTCTTTATTTTTTGAAAGGATTCTCTCATTCAATCCCTCCAAACTTTTCTTATTCCAACTTACATTCAAAAGGGTTTCCTTCCTCCATTGTTTTCGTTAAATTCCCACCCAGCAATAACTTTCCGCTTATTGCCCTCTTAAGAGCTATTCCAGCCACGTGTACGCGGAACACCTCGTATTTTATGGTATTATTAGGAGGATAAGCATGGAAGTCACCTGATGACAGACGATCACCGCACAGAAACAGATCAATTTGACAATAATACTCTTTTATTAAAACTATCAACTATATATATATTTGTATCAAAAGAGAAACTGAAATTTAGATAATTTTTATGTCTTGATCCTCGTGCTGCTAGACAACCGATGAAAAAAGGCCAGGTTTATTTCTTTAGTGTGCGTGACAAGCTACGTCTCACACTCGTGATTTGTCTGTCACTTTGTGTGAGTGTGCGTGCGTTGCTCAAAATAGAGGTTAAATGTTAACATCTATTTTTCGACGTTTTCTGTAACAGTCTATCTTGACGTATAAGATCTAAGATATATCTATCTTTTCATCGAACTTGTGGGAATTCTGTTTGCGGCCTATTTGATTTAGCCGTTTTAAGTGGTGTTTGAAGTTATTTAGCCCTTACTAAAACACAAATATCTTAACGAAGTGACTTAGATAAGGAGGAAATTAAATTTATTTAATAAAATCTAGGGTTAAAAATAAACAGTCGAGACTATTAGAAATAGAAATACATTCGAACTAAGTTCGAACGAAAACAGCAAAGCGATCGCGCGTGCAAAGATAATCAATTTAATAAATAATATAAAACAATTTTTACAAGAGTATTCATTCCATAGCAAGACAATCAAGTAGCATTTATCAAGTTAACGTACGTTAAATTAAGTAACGTGTAGTGTCAAATAAGGATTCTTCATCGTTTTTTGGTCCTTCGAGCCGATTTCTGCACTTTGTATCCATGTAAACTTTCACTGTACTATCACGAGCGAGAAGTGGTAGTAACGGTGTAAGGTGTCAATGTATGCATATATAGGCGAAAGTGTCAAGTAAAAATTGCTATGTCTGGTGACGTTACTATTCAAATATTATTTCAAATGATTTAATAATATACAATTATTAAATCATTCGAAATTGTAATAGTTTAATACTATTACAGTACCTAGCATTTTATTTAAAGCGTCCGAAAGCCGTGAGTTTGAGATTATCATTAAACCTCAAGTTTAATGTGACGTAATTCTATAATAACTGGGAAATTTATTAAGATTGGATTCAACCAGGCTTTCTTGCAACCCGACATGCTGACCCTTGATTAAAATTTATTTTATCTGTGATCTCAAATAAGATTTTTTATAACATTCTTAACGTTCTATGAAATAGTAAGATGTATTAGTGAATGTATTATAGGTTTTTTAAAAACGGAGTATTATGGGATGCTGTTGTTAAAGCGTATAAAATTATTATATTATATGCAAAAAAAGTAAATTATGAAATTATTGTTTTTCGGCCGTGAAGCAGTTGTATGTAGTACAAATAATAACGAATTAAAACTTTTAATTAATCTTAACTTGTATATTTTTTCAATTAAATTCTGAACTGTCAATGAAACCGAATACAGTGTGAAGGAATAGAATACTATATAAATATGTAATAGTAATCAGATGATTTGGGTATTTGACTCGAATTAATTATTTTATAATAAACTCAGATAATACTTAGCATGTACACTGAAAATGAAATTGAAATGAAACAAAAACATTCACAGACACACGGACAGTCTTCTGTCCCCTCTTCGCATAATAACACTTTGTATAGAGCTACCATGAGACCATAGACTAAGAATGTTATACCGTAGAATATGAATTATTTCCAGCTTTAATGGTAAAAATACTAAATATCTAATGCCAAGCGTGGCTGACTTACGTAGTTACTGTTTGATCTAAATTAATATAAGTAGGTATTTGTTAGCAACTTCTAGGATAAGCGCTTTCTCAACTAACCGTTCGAGTGACGTAGCGTCATAAAATCTTGTATGCTTTGTTCAACTCTCAGGTTGTGGCTTCTGCACTGGCAAGGAACGCCAGAGTTCGTGGGTTCGAGTCCCGCATCGTTCATTAAATTTTGTTTTCAAATTTTATTTGTGTATTCTATTTAAGTTAAGAACCATAGCTTTTTTAAACTAGTTTACAATATACAAAATATCGAAGGAAGACGTGTCATTAATTCCCTAAGTATTTAAGTAATTCTGACCCTTACTAATGAGAACAGTTACTGTAACACTAGATACGCTTAGCGTTTCTGCTTCGCTATATATATATTCTGTACGTTTTAACATTAAATATTGTATCTTTAAGGTAAAACTAAGAAGTGATGTCACATTTTATTATGACTGTCTCTGTCTAATCAGAAATATTAAAATCCTTATAACTCTTTGGTTATTTGATCGATCGATTTAGTTTTTCTTCATTTCATTTCATATATCTTTAATTTGATTGAGTATAATACACAACTCAGTACCTCTTTCGGATTCGGTAAGAACCGGCTATATCTGGTAATTGTAAAATAAATCATTCCATACATCCAGGCTTTAGGTCGCTATACACGTGTGTGGTTAAAAGTTACCACGTTAATTGTCACTTATCTTTATTCATACAACGTGCATGAATTATAGCTCGGCACTAAACACAGTCGCAGTACAAGAGTTGATAGCGCTGGGGCGATAAAGTGTAGATGACAACGCTTCGAGTTTCAGATCTTTACGGCCCGACGTAGGTGCGTTACACAGCGGAACTCTGCGCTTAAATGGGAGATAAGACAGGATTACAATCCTCCTTGGAATTATAAATTAGCATAGATTTCCACGTATGTGGATCCCTTAATCTGGAGCTACCGAATAAGCCATAGATTAACTCGATATTCTCAATGTTTGTGAACCACGAACCTACTCGGGATTATAAGAGGATTTCATACGTACATAATATAAGAAATATTATATTAATAATTGCATTCAAATTCATGTTCAAATATTTTGATTCAAAATAGGATTATGAATAAATATTGAAGGTCAAAAACTACCACCCATTGAAATATGACATCTCAGACATGAGAAGAACGGGTGTACGAAACTCAACGGCTTTCTTTTTTTTTTTTAATAAAATATATATTATTAAATTAAAAATATATTATTCCAAAGCCTGAAAGCGGTCGCTGAATTCCCATCCTGTGGTATGGTATCAATAAGAAAGTCATCCAAGAAAATGTACATAATAAATGTAATACGAAATTCAAAATTGTTAAAATGATACTTCAGATTGGGAATGGATCGACCACCGTCAGTTAAGTAATAAATTTTATTATATGAATTACATTGTAAGCATATTATTCTGAAAAAAAAAAAAGAAACCCGTTGAGACCTTTTTTCTCATACTTTTTGAATGATTTTGACTTTCAATAATAATTATATCTTATTATGAATAAAAATATTTGAATATATCTATAAAACCCTTACTACATTAACGTTTTTAAGAATTCTTTTGAAAATGTTGTAAAAGCATATTATCCATCTCCCAACAAAAGATTTACTAACTCGACTTAATGAAGTAGTAGGTTACGATTACTTTTTTCTAGTGTTTCTCTCCGTATATGTAACCTCCTTTTAAGTCTATGCTATATGCTTAGAATGTAATTAAGCTATTACAAAGTTAAGAAATAATTTAAAGTTGTAATTAGAACTACTTAGGTTCAGTTATAATAACCTTAAGCCTTAGTCGTTTTGAGGGCGCCTCGACATAACGGATGATACGTAGATGTTACGTTAGTGAGCAGGCGAAAAATTCACCTCATGAGCCTAATTTTAAACAAAGAGGTTATCACTTTGATTTGTGTAGTATTTTGTAATTGGTGTACATTGAAATAGTTATCGAATTCAGTGTTCGGGAAATGCACATTTAAATCATGTTGACATCATTCTACAACCTTGCATTTTTCGAGAAACCTCTTGTCTCGGGCATCCCCTTTGTGGAATCAATTACCAACTGCAGTTAACCCAAACCGATGCAACTCAGGGACCTTAAAGGTGCATACTAGCAACAAAAAGTCTGCAACGAATTCCTTGAACACTGGTTAAACAGTCGTCTATTGGAGGTAGCCTCACCACTTTCTGACACTTGAGTCTTGCCCGGCGCAAAATTCAGTGTTTATTTTTGCTTCAGCTTAATCAGTATGCATTATGGGTTTTTAGGAATAATGAGTATTGACTTCAAGAGCATACTATATACCATCAGAGAATCTTTGTCGTATCGTTATTTTATTATTGTTATTACTACACAAAAAATGATGTTAATCGTATGAAACGCCACAAGCCAAATATTAAATTAATGCATAGCAACTGTTTTGTTCGTGAACGACCCATACATGGCGCGATGTAATGCACGTGTTTGATTTGATAAGTGTTCTACATTTAATTTGTAAAACCCAATTACTCTTTATTCAACATTCTCGTTTATTAAAGTCGGGAGCACTTGCGGGGCATTCCGTTTCGTGTAATAAATCATGTAATAACTATGTGAGTACATGGCTTTATTAAATCATTTTCACTCCGAAGCGGAAATCTCTGATGCGTTTTATATGGAAGATGCCGGGAAAGTTGGCCTTATTGAATTGTGAGCGGTTTTCGATTTTGTGCAATATATGCAAAGCGAATATCTAAAGCGGCGATGGTCAAGATTTTCCCTTTTCCTGATAAGACGCGGATGGACTAGTTAATGGGATTTCTTTTTGCTTTAGTTGCAATTCTTGTTGACTTCTGTGCCAAGCGTTTAATGATGTCAAAAAAAAATTACAAAATCACATTGTATTTTAAACTTTAAGTCTTCTGGGATATGGTTATTGGTTTTTTGGAATATTTTATACGTGCTGACCCGACAAACTTTGTTTTGCCGTAAAGATTTAGGACCACTCGCCCGCTAATTTTTTGGTGAAAATTGTGAAAATCTCTTAGCATCACAATCTTGTAGTGTACTGAAATGATTTTAGGAAGAATTTTTATTGATTTTTTTTTTAATATTACAGTTGTAACAAGATTTTCATATATGGCGGTGTTTTACATGGAAAATAATGATAATAATAGTCAATTAGTCAAAGATGTAAATCAATCGCAATTTCAACATTACTTTCATAAATTTTCATCCAATATTTCAGCAATTCTATTTTTATTATCATCATACGCAAAGGCTGATACACTAGTCTAATGGTTACTAAAGCAAGAAATAAATAAATATGATTCAATTTTTAAAGATCTATCATATGAATTCTGAGCTTTTTCCAGTTTTACTTCAAAATATATATTTTTATGAAAATAAATGATAAGAGGAGTATGACATTCAGCTGATGGTAATTCATACGCCATGCCCATTACCATGCACTGCCGCATTGCCGCAGGATTCATGAAAAACCAAAAAATTCTGAGCGGCACTACAATTGCGCTCGTCACCTTGAGACATGAGATGTTAAGTCTCATTTGCCCAATAATTTCTCAATTAGTTTAATCCCGGTTAAGACTTATATTCTACAAGGCGCTGATTTAGAAGTAAATACATATATAAGGTATTCGTTGGCGGAACGTTAAAAAAAGCTAAATGTGAAACGGCTGAGTACGTTGTACGGTAATAGCAATGTCGTGTTCTGTGGTAGAGAATGTATGGAGTTTGTACTGACAGTACACGATAGAAACCTACTGACGTTTATGTAAACCTGGTAGAAACTTTTTCAGCTACATAAGTTGTTTACGGAGACCCTCAGTCCCGTATTGCTTTGTTTGAAAGTTAACCATTTTGCATATACAGTGTGGATGTATTCAATAATTTTTAAAGTTTATAATTTGTATTTTTAACCTTAGAATACGATTATGTGTTTGGTTGCAAATGCATAGATGTTGTTTGTCTTTCTATCCTTTACTTATTTGTCAGAAAATTGTAAAAACAAAATTACTGACACTCAATTTTCTGTATTTTAATTTTTTCTGTCATTTTTCTTATTCTATTGGTCTGATATGATTGCATTACTATGTAAGAAGCTTCTGTTATTAAGAAATGATATAATATCGAGTAACTCACTTAAACCTACACGTGAATAATGGTGTGGTTATAATAATTAATATGTATTGTTGTAATTAAGTCTTTTTGTGTAACTGTTAAAGAGTATTTTTCATATAATTTGAAAGGCATGGTCTCAAGCCTCTTTACCGATACGGTTTGGTGGTTTGGGTACTCGCAAAATTTCGGGCGTTGCCTTACCAGCATTTCTATCTTCAGTTCATAGTGCGCAGCCTTTGGTTACTAGAATTGTAAATCATGTACCAGGTAACTCAGAGATTGTGTATTTGAACGAAGCTAACAATGCTTGGCTAAATATTGCAAACATTCAAAATTTTCCAGACGATTTAAAGTGTCAAAAAGCATGGGACGCACTTCTTTGTAAGCCAGCCTTTGATGATCTATTGATCTCATCTACTGACATAACAGAGCGTGCTCGTCTTTTGGCCGTGACACAAAATGAGTCGGGCTTTTGGTTACAAGCCTTGCCTTCTGCGCCGATTGGAACGCTACTTGACAATATGACATTGTCAATATGCGTATCACTCCGGCTAGGTATAAAACTGAATGAACCACATCAATGTAGATGTGGCGTTCAGGTAGACGCTCTTGGACGCCACGGGTTATCCTGCCTAAAATCGGCAGGCCGTATCAGTCGTCACGCCAGCATTAATGAAGTCATCCGCAGGGCATTTGCCGCTCTTAATATACCAGCTGTTTTAGAGCCAAATGGTATTACCCGCCGCGATGGCAAGCATCCTGATGGAATGACGCTGGTGGCTTGGGCACGGGGAAGGGCGCTAGTGTGGGACGCTACTTGCGTCGACACTCTGGCTCCTTCTCATGTCCATGTTACGTCAGTTGGTGCTGGGGCTGCTGCTTCGACTGCCGAAGACAGCAAGCGTCGCAAATATGTTGGTCTCAGTGAGTCATACATCTTTGTGCCGTTTGGTGTCGAGACACTTGGCCCGTGGGGCCCAGAGGCGCGGAGAATGTTCAAAATACTATCTTCGCGCCTCAATAAGGCTACTGGAAACCCAAGCGCTGGCAGCTATTTCGGTCAACGGATCAGCCTTGCTATCCAACGGGGTAATGCTGCCAGTATTCTTGGTACGCTTCCACGTAATGATAGTTTTAATTTTATGTAGTCGTAGTATTGTAAATATAGTTATAAGATTTGTTTTGATTAAATAAATATTTTATTTGAAAGGTGAATATGAATCTACTAAATCCATGATAATTTTTTTGGGTTTTGGTACATATTACCAAATTACACAGACTGGTACAACTTTATCTTACTATTTTTTACGACAGTAAGGGACTAGAGAAGCACGACGTTCAGGTGATGGTAATTGATACGCCCTGCCCATGACAATGCAGTGCCGCTCAGGATTCTTGAGAAACCCAAAAATTCTGAGCGTAACTACAATTGCGCTCGTCGCCTTGAGACATAAGATGATAAGTCTCATTTGTCCAGTAATTTCACTAGCTACGGGGCCTTTCCAATCGAAACACAATAATTACTACTTACACACTACGGCAGAAATAGGCGCCATTGTGGTACCCATAATCTAGCCGGCATCCGGTGCAAAGGAGCCCCCCACTGGTGATTTCTGACTTCTGACATAGCTTCACTTTAATGATAAAAGAATATTAATTGTTCACAGGTTTAACTTTGTAACGATTTTAGTAACAATATGTAGATATCAATTTTGGAACTTAAATTTTCTTAAATATAATTTTCTTAAAACATTGATATATGAAACGAAAGGACTACTTTCAGGCAAATAAATAGGGTGCTTTCGAAAATATATAATGCTTATCATTTAAATGATTTATCCGAGTAGTAGGTATAAAAAGTTCTAATTTATTCGAGGTGCCAATATTATGATTATCACAGTTTCTAGTAAGCTCGCTAATGTGCATAAGATGATTCTCATAGTCTTTTTTCAAACAATTAAACTAGGCAACTTCCACATTAACGTTCAATGAAATATATGTAGTAATATATGTTGATGAAAAAACTTTACGCTGAACATTTTAAAACTCGTCCACAGATTAAAGAGTTGGTTTATTTCCTCTTGACTTTCTGCGCTGCTAATGAAATGTTTGGAAAATTGTTCGGCCGAAATCATTTAATCTGGCCTCGCTTCGGCACTGGTGACGGATATTACAAAGTAAATATCTTGAGCGTACATTCTGGATCTTGGATCGCTGGATTTAAGGACTGAGAGCAATTTTATCAAAGAATTAAGATCCATAATATCATCCTCCATCCATTCATAAATATCTTAACTTGATTTTAAAACATTCCTGTATTTCTGTTCATGTTTTTTTTTATATTAGAGGAGGCAAATGCTCAATAGACTCACGTAAAGGAAGTGCGAGACAACCTCACATGGACATCCGTAATACCAGGGGTCAAGAAATGCGTTACCATCCTTTAAGTTGGGAGTATGTTCAATGCTTGAAGCTGCATAAGTCGTTTGGGAAAACTGTAGACGGTAATTAACTACACAATGTGGATGTGTGAGGCACATAATTATCTATATCTGAAGTACAACTATTATGATATATATATATATGTATATATATATATATATATACCAAGTATGTTTTTATAAATATTAAATAATGTAAAGCGAAAACTAAGTATCCGTTTTTAATAAGATTTTTAAAAGCAAACATAATTAAAATATTCCAATACATTTCTAAAATGATGTTAAACAAGAGCACATGTAAAATACATTCAAATATAATAACAACTAAAAGTACTCATACCAGATTTTTTTTATCGGGTGTTCTCTAAAATGGAAGGTCAGACGCACCACTCTCACTGACATAGAGTTTTTGCGTTTTCTTAATTAAAGTAAGAATTTTTACCTTATTAAGCAAAGAGTAAACCAAAAAATGTAAATAAATTCTACGAGGGCACAAAATATCTATTAAAACTTATTAGGTACCTACTCGTATAACTACGAAGTTTATGTATATAGAATAGTTAAATAATAGTTAGTTCATGAAGGCACGGAAACGCTGCAGTTGTGTCAATATTATTAAACAAGCGTGCTTCAAACTGAGCCGTTGCTTTATCAACAATTCTCAACTATTCTATAATAATAGTACTAGATAATAGCTTATTATCATAACTATCTAACCTATGTTCTCCCCACAGAACAATTAATAAATGGACTAAATATCAGATTAAACCATATACTAGAATATATATAGTGACCATTTTTATTTGTCAATGTGTGCGTAAGCTAGTGGTTTACATATTCAAAATACTGAGGAGTTAATGCCAAGAGTGGCTGACTGGTTACGACTTGTCAATCAAAATAGGTTACAGTAACTAAAGATTCGCTTTCCTTATCTCTTTTTCTCACTTTTTGACAAGCCCCCCTGAAAACGTACTCTACCAAGGTCACGAAACATCGGGTTAAATAAAAATGTAATGTTAAGCAAAATCATAAGGTAAAAATATTATATATATATTATAAATATATATATATAATTGTGTTCATTAGAGACTACTACCAGCAATTACACCGAGAAGATTTCTTTTAAACTTGCAATACAATAACATTTCTATCAAAACTCTTTGTTTTGACTCCATAATTAATCGAGATATTATGTTTGCGAGCAAATTGGCAGAATTTTAAATGTGTTCCTCAAACAAAAAGGAACTCTAAAAGATAATATTTTCGGAAATAAAATGTAAATAAGTCGGTTACGAATTCCGAGTTTAATTTCGGGTTGGCTGTCGAGAGTTCTCGCTCGGATCTAAACGATTAATTCACGCTCCGATTACTATGTTAATTTTTACTTTTAGAAAACTATTTTAAAATATTCCTAATATTAATGTAGATGGAAATATTAAAGAAATTTTCAGCTTTAAACATTTTTGACATGTTAAATAAAAGGAGATTTTTTAAAATGTTAATTCAAATAAGCGTTGATTTTACATTTATGAGAAACCTAAAGTGTTATTTGTGCTAAGATTTGTTAGTTTACATGCTGGAACTTTCTTCTACTTATGACCAAGCTGTGGAATGAACTTCCTTGTTCGGTGTTCTCGGGACGATACGACATGGCTTCCTCTGGTGTTGCAAGAGTGTGTGGGCGGCGGTGATCACTTAGCACCGAGTGACCCGTACTCTTCTTTGACCTCATGTTCCATAAAAAAAATGCACCCAAATCCCAGGCTGAACTTCCGACTGAATTACCGGGTTAATCGTCAACTTAAAATTCTGCGTCAACCAATTTGATATGTTTTTCGTCTCTATACGAGGCATCCTCAGTTGATGAGATGTTGACTCACCGAATTCTGGAACAAGAGAATGATTTCTTATTTATATTTTGCCACAAGATATGCGTTTTGATGTTTGTTAGCCTCATCAACCAGAAATATAAAAGGATATAGCAAATTGATTGGTACATATAGTCTATGCTCTAATAAATAATTGTTCGACTTAAGCACCCAATCACTTACTATTTTATAGTTTTATTCAAACAAGACAAATCTTATAGCTATATTTACAATACTATGACTACATACATCATTAGGTGGAAGCGTGCCAAGAATACTTATATTAGTATAGCTTATGTATAATTTTAATATATTATATAATAATAATTTATTATATAATATATATAATATAATTAATACTGTATATAATACCTACTATTAGTCTTAATTTCTCTTAAACTCTAATATTTCTTTCTATACGGTTTGATTGATTTTTATAATTTCTTTTTCTTTATATTAATTTCATTTCATTCATTCATTTCAGCCGGAAGACGTCCACTGCTGGACAAAGGCCTCCCCCAAAGATCGCCATGACGATCGGTCCTGTGCTGCCCTCATCCAACCTATTCCGGCGATCTTGACCAGATCGTCGGTCCATCTTGAGGGCAGATTCGAGGACTTTATTGCCCCAACGGCCATCTGTTATATTAATATATTTATGTCATCACCTTATAGTTAAATATGATAGGTGTACTTTACGTAGTCCGTTTTGTTTTTATATTAGACATTTTTTAAAAATTGTTAAACCTCATTCTTATTAAGATATTGAAAAAAGGGTGGTTCAACAATCAATATATATATTGTGTTAAGTCCCCGAAAATTATTTTGATTGAAGATTGTAAAAATCATAGTTTTTCTTATTTATATTAGTGATTTTTTATGATTATATTGTCATTATTTATTGGCAATAGTAGTGGAGCAATTATAGTAGTTATCTTTATAATATTTCTATAAGAAGAGCGTGAATTCAGACGAGACGATTAATTTACGTCTTTAAAATCATTAACATTAAGGCATTAACTATAAAGGCATAAGAAGACACAAACAGCATTTATTTTCTCAAAATTAATTCCCTTAGAATTCTTTTTGATTTCATTTCTAATACTACTACCGCTACGGAAACAAATGGCGCTGTGAGAGGGAAGAAGCGGCGCAATAAACTCTCTCAGCATTCTTTTTTTGCGTTCTACTTAATACAAAATAAAATATTGTACTGTCATTGTTATTGCTATAATATAATTATAACCTAGTCACAGGCTTTCCAATCACTTAGATATTCAACTGTGGAGTAGTAGGATTTACGACAGAGCCATTAAAAAAAAAAACATTTCAATTTATTTAAAGATAACACGTGATAATACGTGAACAGTGGTTGGGATTTTATTAAAAAAGTGTATACATATACCCTTAAAGCTATTATGTATTTTATGAAGTTATGATATAAATAATCGAGGACAATAATTGTAAGTATAACTTCTGTACTGAGTTGTGGACTTTGTGTTTAATATTAAATTTGGTCAAATGTCATGCATTTTTATTGTGAATCGGAGTTAATTAAGAGATGCATTGAAAATACGTCCATCCGTGAAATACAGAATCCACTTCGTACAAAATAAAAAATTCGTGAACATTTGCCGTCAAACGTTGCATACAGTTTGGAAACGGCGGAATTTTCCGGTTGAAATTCGTGAACATTTATGGGTCGTTAATCAAAAACTGTTAAAGCAGTGCGAGAGTAGGTGTATCCGGTCCGAAATTCTGTTAAACTATTATGGAATGTTTGTTCTTATATAGAAATCTGCCTTTTATTCAGGTACATACAACACACCTACCTGTATGCGGGAGAGATTTACCAGTGCCTCCTTTGCACATGCTGGCAAGATCAGGGGTACCATATCGGCACCGAATTCTGCCGTGATGCAGTAATGTGTAAGCATTACTGTGTTTCGGACTGAACGGCGCCGTAGCTAGTGAAATTACTGGGCAACTGAGACTTAATATCTTATGTTTCAAGGCGACGAGCGCATTTGTAGTGCCTCTCAGAATTTTTGGGTTTTTATAGAAATTATATTACAATGCAGTACCGCTCAAGATTATTAAATCTTGGGCGGCACTGCATTGTAATGGGCAGAGCGTATGAATTACCATCAGCTGAATATCCTGCTCGCGTCGTCCCTTATTATCATTAAAAAAAATCGCACTGTACGTTCGTTGCACATCCAATATCGTGCAATCACTTCCTGTTCGGATCACTATCTGATCGTGAATCTTTTTTTCGTGTGGTAACCTTCATAGGCCATGACCCCCCTGGGGTGTTAAATCGAACTGACTCAAACTATATGGTGTACCATACCGCACCTTTGCAGAAAGGCTTCCATCCATCCTGACTTCTGCCGTCAAATGCTCTAACACCATATTCTGCTTGGATACTTTCTTTAAGTACATGTGATAGTCACTCCTTTGCTGTTGGCCATTAAGGCAGGTAGAGAGGAAAATCACACAAAGGCTCGCAGTAGAGCCGCATGAGTAGTGAGGAGTAGACATCGTCTTCCTTCTGCAAGATGACATCCTCGCAGAAGGACGTGATTGGGCAAAAACGCGAGTTGTTACCGGCACCATAAAAGTAATGGAGCAGTAGCGTAACTCAGCCGTCTCCTTGAAATTTATACTTACGTCTGGGTGGACCGCTAGGGTTGGTACATACAAAAAGATTGGCGACGCGGATGGCGTGGTGCAGCTAATTTAAATCGAACTGCGACCAGTCTCGGCCGCGTACGGCGTGGCACTCATAGTTTTGTCATCCCAAGGTTGCTTAGCGGCCATGTAAAACGTGTGTATGTGTGCGTTCGCACTAGTATGAAGTTAAACATGTAAATTCGTGTATGTGTCCGTGCATTGATTTGGACTTTCTAGTATGCAGTTAGAGTACTGACCTATTGTGCTACCGGCCCGGGAGCGGATGAGGTCCTGTTCGATGGCTGCAGTGTACCTCGGTCAATCATTCATCCACGTTTGCTTCATTGCAACTAGCTGTCAATCAAATTTTATACACAAATAAATTTCCTTGTCTATATAAGTTGTAAATGTAAAGCGCTTTTATTAATATTTTCATTGAAATAAGTCATTTAACTTGAAAGAAAGAATGCGGAAATTTTTGAAAATTATGTAAAACAGCGTTGATTTTATGACTTCAACTTCCTTGTAAAAGCTTTTTTATATGCTTCAGTGAATAGAGAAATTATGAGTTTCATAGTGAATTTTAGCGGAATTTTATTCAGGCTTAATTTGGTTATGAATAATTAAGAGCAGATATTTAAGCAATGAAGTTTTCAAAGAGTGATGCTTCACTTTGCCAGCGTACGTTTTTGTTCATAAATTTGAATGAATTTATAAAATATATTATTACACATATATAAATTTTTACACGAAATGCATATTAATTTGACGTTTTAAAATAGTAGTAATCGAAATTATGCCTCTTAACACGTGCTGTCATTCAATGAGAGTTCCAGTTCACATTAAAATCGATCCAGTCATTTCAGAAATAAGAAAGAATAAACGAACTCGAGTGCCGGGTTAAAAATAAAAAGTATTGAGTTCAATACTAATAATAATATTATATCTAATGAAACGTCAATACTAAATATATTGGTTTTTTCACACTGTAAAACGAATAAATATTTTTTGCTATAGAAAATCCTTTTTTTCTTTGTTTCAGTATTTCAGGCAAGCCTCGGTAGATATAGAGTGCACTTTAAAAAAAGACGCATAACATACGTACGGACGTATTTTTATAAATATATACATGATGCTCTGAAAGGATTAATAAATTCTTATAATATAATATTAATAACTAATTACTTTTAGGCCTCTGACTCTACCAAAATAATAAATAGCTGATACAAATTATGACCTTATTATTGCTGTGTCGAAGGGTCTGACCGACAAGGATGGCTTCATTAAGGTGGCGCGGAAGAAGAGGAGGCCTCCTAGTCATAATCAATGTGGCACAGCACCGATAGGACAGAACCAGCTCCTGCGTCCCGTCATCCCAGCGACGTATATTTACATCTCTCACTTTCAACACACCACTAAGGCCTCCGACATTGTTCAGTACTTGGTGGAGAAGACAAGGTTCCGGTTGGGGGTCGAAAAGTTGGTGACGCGTCACGCAGTAGACTTTAACTCTTTTGTTGTTCGCGTCCCGACAGAACATATATCGACCTTCCTGGACGTGAAGCTGTGGTCGAAGGGGGTCGTGTTCCGCAAGTATGGCGGACGTCACCGACCGCAGGAAGTTACCGAACCCGCGCCTCACATCACCGCGAAAATGTGACGTAGATTTAAATTATATAAATGTGTATGTTAGATTATAAGGTATTTATTTTATGGGTCTTGTAGCCTGAAATAAAATGATTTATTATTATTATATTATTGCAAAAATGTAGTTTGAGCATTGTACTAATTATAGCTATTGCGAAATAATTATTTGGTCACAAGTATTCATTAACTACAAACTACAAATGATTTTAACGTTTTTGTATGTCGGTATATTTTGTAGAAACTTACATATCTTAAAATATGGATAAAAATAGAAGAAAGAAAAGTATTGATTTGTAACAGACAGTATTTACAATTTATATACAAGAATCATGAACAAACTAAATAAAGGAATTTAGAGTATTTATTAAATGTGTTAATGTTTCATTGATTTAAATAAATGTACTTTGTTAGTATTGTTATTCATTATTTTCGATATAAGGACCTATAATGGTTTATTATATATATTATAAGAGCCTTTAGTGGTAAAAGCCTCTTGCATTAATTTCCACTCGTTCCTATCTCTTGCAATTCTTGCCTACAACTTTCTTGTTGTTTCTATTATCTCATCGCTACATCTATTATTAGGCATGCCTCGATTTCTTTTCCTATCGTATCGTATTCAAAATACATCTCATAAATATAGTTAAATTTTGGATTCGCCAAAATGAATTAAGATCTATGTTGAAGTGATTGTAATTGAAAATAATTGTTCTTTTTCTTTTAATTATTTATGTAATTTAGCGGCTTCACACGCAGAAAAGTTTGTGTGTGTTATTATAAAAATTATTATTGTGTTATTATCCTTTAAATAAAACACTTTTAAAGGATTAAAATGCGTGTAATTGTAAATGTATTTATAAATTAGAGTTTTGCGTAAAAGTTACATTTTTATTATTATTTCAATTAACCAAAAGTTACAAGACCTTTCCAGATCTCGTTTTCAGGGGGACTCAAAATACAGTTACAATAACACGCGTTTAAATCGTATAAAAAAGTTTTATTTAAATGTGTAACACTCGCGTTAATCTAAGAAAATACTTATATTACGAGCTATAAACTAAATTGTATTCTAAATAAATATAAAAAAATCCACGAAGATAGCTCTCGGTGTCTCGCTAATTTATCATCAGTCTTCTATTTGTACATAAAAATGGAGAGATTTGGAGGTATTAGAGGACGGTTTGCTCTCGAAACTTTTCTCGTTAGCATGAACTTGTCACTCGCCAATTTGTAGACGTCCAAGTTTGTAGAGTCGTAGCCTGTCAAAATACATCATCGTCTCGAACTTAACTCACCCAGTAACATCTGCTTACAAATGTTAACTTATTTAAATATTGGTGTATATTTCAATACGCATGAATACTTCAAATAAACTTTGATAGAAGGTCTACTTGGGAATATTTTATCTTCAAAATTGTACTCAAGTATTGTAATATTATATTGGTGAAAGGCACTACTTTATTTCAGGGACGTATCTTTCGTTCTGCGATTTTAACATCGTTCGAATCATATATTTACAATACGCTGGCATATAGACAAACAGTGGCAGTGGCTATGAGCACTGCTCATAGCTTGATGAACAGATGGCTGTTGGGGCAGCTAAGTCCTCGAATAGCGACCAAATACCAGAAGACGTTGTGTTAGTAGGTCCCCCACAAGATGGACCGACGATCTGGTCAAGATCACCGGAATACGTTGGATGAGGGCAGCGTAGGACCAATCGTCATGATCTTTGGGCGAGGCCTTCGTCCAGCAGTGGACGTCTGCCGGCCGAAATGATGATCATAGACAAAGAAGCGAGTGAGAGAAGCACGTTAACTAACTACTGTTGCTGTAACCGATTTCGATTGACAAGTAGTAAACAGTCAGCCACTCTTGGCATTAGCTCCTCAGTATTTTGTATATTAAGCCATTACCTCACGCACACCTTTACAATCTTACAACTGACAGTTAATCGACTAATGAATTTTCGGTCTCGAACAAACACTAAGATAACACATTAAAGTTTAAACTAACATTATGGAAACTAGCAGAGCTTTTGCCCAACTTTATAATCGAACACGGAATGTTAATTTTTCTCAAAATAAAAATATTGATTATTCTAAATCCATTTTTGAAACTAGATTTAATAGTAAATAAAATGATGAAAAACTAATTTTAATCGATCACGTCCTCCAAGTGCCACCAGGCGGCGCCAACTGTCAGAAATTAAGAAGACCATCTTCGTTCGCCGGTAAGTACCACTGGTTCACAACACCAAACACTGACAGACGAAAACAGTCCCACTCAAACGTGCTTCTCTCCTAAACAGAGTTTTCTATAGAAATGTTTAACGTACTTGTTTATCAAATTATAATCTTAATAAGAAAATTTGGCCGAGTCAAATCAAACCTTGAACGGAAAAGACGCACTGGAAACGGCTTAAACTCAGGTAATAATTTCTTTTAACTGCAAAGTATATATTTTAAAATTGAAACAAAAATCTGTTTCCGATTGACGAGGCGGTACGGTATTGCCTGCCGTAGATGGGACAAATGAAAAATAATAAATTATAAAGAATCCTTGTCAAATCGTGTCTGGGTGACCACTTATCTATCAATCACAACGAAACAAAAAAGACTTTTTATCAATGGAGTCTGCAGTTGATTCTTTCAAACAGTATGAAAGGATTGGCTTTCAATATGCGGAAACCAGTTTTTTAATCGTCTGATGGGTTAATTACTCAGTGACAAAGTGATAAAAAGTTTATTTTTAATAAAGTTTTAAATATGCACAGCACTTTTGAATTAATGATTTTACTTTGGTTGCTGTGGTTATGGTTTATTGTATGAGTTTTTATCGAGCCTATTTATCGTTATTGCAGTATCAGTCCTTGCTCTGTAAAGGGTTGGTTTAAGCCATAAATAAGGTTTAAGACATTATCCTGACAGAACAGCTGGTAAACGTTGATTATACATAAAATTAAAATAAATTCGATCCACGATTCATAATGATGAATGGATTGTTAGTGTTGTCTTACTGAGACTAATGCTCGGCTAGAGATTGTAAATAACATCGCTTTCATCATAAAATACGTATCAATTCAGTACCCACATAAAAACTAATTCCCCACATCTGCAATAGTATGTAAATATTATTTGCATTTTGAAGAGGTTTATGTTTGTTTACTAAGCGCTACTGCCGTCGCATTCCACTCGAATACTTCGCTGTGGCAATAAAAGAAATCTATTCATATTTATTTATAGTTTTCGATGATATTGGCAAGAGAACGCAATTACTGTTCGACCCTCACGCTACTGCAATTTTGCAAATTGCGAATTTTACTTGCGCCGATGGCAACGACTTTCAAATTGCTAGTCGTTATATGCATTAAAGAGCTCATCTTCGTCTCGGCGAGTTCTTTTGACGAGAATACGACGGATGAAAGCGAAATTACATGAATACTTATTGCATATGCGTGGGATTTTCTTCTCACGCGGATGCGAGAGATTTTAATTAAGAGAACCTTTTGAAAATGAGTTTCGAAACTTATAATAATAATACTTACACATAATTATTGAAACGAGACCTTTGTGAGTTATTTTATACTTCTTATAATTACGGTATATTATATAATTATTAAGAGTTGACTTTAATTAACAATCTTGAGATTCTTAATGCAGTAATACCCTCAAGATTATTACATTCATTATTATTCAACGAACGATGATTTCGGCGAGATTCAAATTAAAAATATATTCAATAATTGTTACTGTTCTAAATGTTTGTTACTTATTCTAAGCTTGTTTGGCGCTTATTCGACGCCATTTTGTTAACGCAGTCATCATTGTGATAACTGACATTTGTAAGAGATTAAACCCTTTCTTTAGATAAATGAAATGTAAAAACTGCACTTTTGGTAGGGGAAAAATCTTATGGGTTCGCGTCACCGACATGCTCATGACTGGCGCACGCGATTAACAAATAATTAAAAAAATAAATTTACATAGTTCGAAACTTTTTTGATGGGTGTAATCTCTTGAGTTCGCGTGACCCAAATGCTTTTAGCACTATATCTGTAGGTATACAGCTGACGTATTGTTCAAAATTAGTGCTATGTAAATAATACATAATCAAAATAGTTTTAAAATTAAAATGAAATTAATAAAATTAAATGTTTTTAAACATTAAGAAGTAAGGTACTCAAAGAGTTGTTGCGTCATTAACGACATGTTAAGTCGTGACTCTGTAAATGCTAGACATTTTTCTTAAGTGGTACAAGCAACCTTAGCATGTTTTATTAAGTTCGAAGCATGTAAAGAAAAATGTGTTGTAATAGCAGTGTGTTAAGACATAAACATGCTTGGAGGTATTAACATATTACGTTATGACCATCGTAGAATGGTTAGGTACAGTATTGTACTCAAAATTATGCTTAAACTAATGTTCTTCATACAAATAATTTGCAAACAATGCTTTTAGACCATACACTTACAATATACCAGCGTATAGACGAACAAAGGATACGAGAGAAAAGAATGCCTCTAAAGTAGATTCAGCAAGATAGGTGAAGCTGTAAATGTTAATTTAAATCATGGCAATGAGTTTCTTGCCACTTCATCTCATTAAAGCTCAACCCTTTTCGAAGTGGTGGTAAATCTAAAAAGAAAAGAAAACTTTTAACATTCATAAGTGTCATTTCCTTGACCTATATGAATAAAGTGATTTTGATTTGATTTGATTTGACCCGCATACTGTTTAAACAGTTTACAAGAGACTTGATCCTGCAGTTGTCTCTTGTAACACATTGTTGCTTATATGAACGAAATATTTTATATAAGTGTAATCAACAAATATTGATAAAGATAAAGAAAAAAAAACTAATTTTAAGGCAGTGTAGATAGTAAATACGTTTTTAGTTTCGTTTTAAATTTTCTTTTATTGGTTCCTACTCGGATTTCGTCAGGCAAGCTGTTTAATAAATACGGTAAGCGATTTTTGAAAGTTCTATCACCGTAGTAGTTCGCTATGACAGGATCGACAAGTCACACAAAACAGCAACCTTTCACACAGACCATAATGACCCGCCCCACGACCTGGGACGAAATGAGATAATAAATGTATGATATCTATCCTATGACTCTCAAACCACTCAAACACCAAACTCCACTCAAACAAAAAAACAACCAAGTAATATAAATAAAATAAAGTGATAGAGGTTTTAATTTGTGCGCGCAGCATGGAAAATATATTGGATATATTCTAATAATTGAGTCTTCTAAGTTTGATTCCTCAGACACTTGTCCCTTATCTAGAAAAAAAAATATTGCGATATCTTCATTAAATATAAAATTTTAAGAAACAAAGATTTTTATAATTACTACGTTCTTAGTCATGTGTGTTCGCGGACAAAGACGCGGGTATCAGCTAGTTTATATATATAAAATTCATGTCACGTTGTTTGTCCGCGATAAACTCTTAAACTACTCAACCGATTTTATTAAACTTTTGTACACTGTGTGCAGTATGATCTAACTTGAGAGATAGGATATTTTTTGTTGCTACTAATGACCGTTAATGTTTTTTAATTTCAAATTTTATTTCTATTTTAATAATGTTATGGGAAAAGTTTTCGTACACAGTTCTGCCAATAACATTATGTCATTACAAGAATAGGGAAAAAAAAATATCTGATGATTATTATTAAGATTGAACTTCTAAAAATTTTGTAATTAACAATAAAATAATTTAAATTTTTTAAATACGCACGCGCATTTTTAGATGAAGCGAAGTACACCGGTCGTCAGCTATTTAAAATATTATAGTTATTAAACATATTTGATTGAGATTTCCAGCATCTTAAATTGAAAACTAAAACCCAATTATTGCTGATTTTTTAAATGATTTATGATCGGTGGGTCTTTATTAGAGTGTACTAAGTAGGTACGTGTTTCGATTACGAGTCTGTGATAAAAAACTCACGATCTAGAAGCTTCTAGATAAAGCTACGCAAACATTACCAACTAATTAGATGCAGATATAGCTCTTATTTCACAAGTAATAAAGATTATTTTATGCAATAATTCAAAGATGTAATCACATTGAGCAAGCTATTAGTGGTTAAGTGAAGCATATGTCAAGGGCAACCAGATAACTGCATTCAAGTTCTGCTGCATGATGTTAAACGTTTGAATATATTTTAATTGAATCGTAAATTTATTCATCCTAACATATTATATATTTAATTAATGAGTTTTAGACGTTTCGTGCTAATATTATGATGTAAGCTTTATATTTAGTCCTTTCATAATTATTAAAACAACTTGAGTGATTCATTTAAATGGCGATATGCCTTTTAAATCATATTAAGCTCAGCATATCATGCTAACCTTATTTGGGTTAAGCCTTGTTAATATATTTACCCCACTCTTGGAGGTTTTGCATAATTTCTGACAATATGCCGACCGTCAACATTATAATTATGAATGATTCTTGTCCAGAAAGACTAAGTACGTCCCATCTGTCATTTCTGCGTAAAATGTAAATAAATAATATTATTTTATAAATTAAGAGTTTCTGCTTTAGTTACCCTTTATATGAGCTAAGCTACACGCCAATGAAAGTCGCGTCAAAAACATAAAGACAGACAAAGTAAAATTATAAAAAAAAAATGAGATTTTCACTTTCCATTATAGCCTTGCCCTCCTCTGATATAGAAACAAACAAACATTAATAATATGCATACATTACAAAAAAGAATTTTCATATTAGACCTCGTATGCTTGTACATGTATTGCATATAGTTAAAATCAAAATGTAGATATAATTTCTTAATGATTATGTTACATTTGGCATTAACTATTGCAAAATATTGCAGAATAAAATTATTTCTAATTGTCAGCTACTTAATCTGTTCTAAAAATTGAAGGTAGTATTTTATAACAAAAAGAAATTGAAATTTTAACGACAAAATTGTTACTCATCACTGTTCTTAGGACTCCGAACAATATAAAAGTAAAGTACTTCCAGTATTCAGTTATATATACAGAGTTTCACAATGCATAACGAACATGAGCCTAAGAAAACAATTCCAATGTTAAATCCCTTGAAAGCCCCCGCCTTTTAGTGGCTTATCTTCATCCGTAGGGACTCCATTACGAGACACGAAGCACCACACTCGTTTTTCTTTGATATCGTTTCCCGATTTTATGTTAATTGCCTTGGTATTGGATATAACTTGGTAGTTCTGTGATACGTAAGATTTGTAACGCTATTTAACTCGTTTTGACTGCTTTAATTTGATATATTGTCATATTTACAAGCTATTAGGAAAATAAAAAAAATTGTCATAATAATTACTAGCATAATACTATCGGCAGCGCTGCCGATATTAATACAATATTTGTGCAGCAGAAGAGGGCTATTCGCGCTATATATAACCTAGATCCTAAGGAATCATTGAGAGCAAAATTCAAAGAAATTAACATCTTGACTGTTGCTTCTCAATATATTCTTGATAATGTAATGTTTGTTTATGGGCACATAAGTGAATTTGCTAGAAACTGTCAAAACCATAATGTTAACACCAGGAATAGACATAAGCTTATAATGCCTACTACTCGGCTAAGTCGAGTTAGTAAGTCTTTTGTGGGGCGATGTATATGTTTTACAACAAGACCCCAGAAAATGTTCAAAACAAAAGTATTGCGTTATTCAAAATAATTTTTAAAAAACGTTTGTGTGGTAGGTTACTATAACATAAATGTCTTTCTTAATGATGCCACAAATTGGAAATGGAGCGACCGTCCTCAGACTATTAAATAATAACTTTAATTGTACGATGTTACTTTGTAAATATATTTTTTGATGAAAAAAAAGCCCGCTGAGTTTGTTGCGCCCGTTCTTCTCAGGACTGAGGCATTCATTTTGGAATGAGTGGTAGTTTTTTTATAACTTTCAATAAGTGATGTCACATCCTGTGTTGAAGAAAAATAATATTTGAATAATATTTTTATTTGATTATCAAACAATGCTGTTTTAATAGAACGTGTTTCACTTTTAACTAGTGAACGCATATTAAACATGGAACCATTTCTGACGCTTTCAAATAGCGCAACTAAACCTATACCGTTAGTGGGGCTTAAAAACTGTCCGGGCACGCGGATTAGTTCGGCTAGGCGAGTGAGCACGATCGGATTTTGGTCGGGCGGGATTTTAAAAACAGATCAAACAACAATTTAAAATACATTCATGTGTTCATACATAAAGTGGTGCTTATACTTGAAAATACAATAAAATATATTTCATTTGAGGGATGGCATTATGCATACTGTATGTAGTAGCACATTTTACTAACATTTCTATAATAAAACTAAAATTTTCATAGTTTCTAACAGATTTGGGTTTAATTTTTTTGGTATAGTATTCTGCTGTATTTTTTTGTTTTTCGGTAATGATCACCCTTTTTCGACTTTAGTGCTTGCTTTCTTATTTCACGTTATTTTTCATTAAGGATGCAACTAACGCGGGAAAATTAAAAGAATACAAAATATACATAACAGTATTATGGCATATTAATTATTGTCTTATTAACAAGTTGTTTTCTTAAGTTGACATCAAAATCTTTAGTTTTTTTGACTTTCAATAAGTGATGTCACATGTTATTTTGAATAAAAATATTTGAATTTGAAAGTCTAATGATCTAAACATGAAAATATTATGTATGTAATATAATATGTACTACCTAATATTTCTATGAACCTACCATACCTAACATAGATTTCGTTGTCTGTGGCACCAACATAACGGTGATTTTTTGGCGACAATATTGTACCGTAAACAATGTTTTTTTAATGCCATAGAGTAAGCCTTTTTCAAAGACTTAATAAAGAATATACTTTTATTACTTATCGTTTTGGATTTCGTTGTCTGTGGCTCGAACATAAGTATGCTTTTTTGGCGACATTATAGTACTGTAAACAATTATTTTTTAGGCCATAGAGTATAGATTTTTTTAAAGACTTAATAAATAATGTATTTATATTAGAATTAGAATTAGAGTAGAAATAAATAATTTTAAAACTACCACCAATTCGGAAAATTTGAACAAATATGAGCGATGGCGAAACCCATTGCCAATCTTTTAAATCAATATTTAAAGCAGGTAAACAGTCATAATTTAAAAATCAATAAATTAAATGCTGTAGAAAATATTAATTTAAAAAAAATTAAGTGATCTTATAATCTTTGTATTTCTTTAGTTTATAGTTTTACTTTTTATAATAATCAAGAAGCAAGAATGTTTACAATTAGATCTCGACTATGATTCGATTTTTGATGGATGAATGAATACAGAAGTGATTATCATCAGTCATATTTGATTATAAGATTTCGGTGCTTCGGTACATAAATTATCATGCAATGTACATGTACAAAAATGTTTTCTTTTGAATGTTTTCCTCAGAAGAGGGATAGCTCCCTTGAGAATACCTTTTATAATACGGTTTGTTTATTGACGAGGAACCCCAAAGACTACTTTTTATACACAGTGCACTGGAGTGCCAAAATCCAAACGCAATTGTATAGACTAAACATATTATGATAATTTTACGAGTCATCGTTAACAAAATACATTTCTTCAATTTCTTTTGTCTTCTTACTTCAAGCAAATCCAAGTAGTTACTACTAAGCTTTCATTCAAGGACAGTGTAGTCAGTTATTTATACTTGGCTGTTAGCAGTTTTACGAACTACATATAATGTTGATTGTTATACATTTGCATTTTTTAGTTTTTTTTTGGGATAAATTGTAATTTGACAGTTGACGTAACAAGCGAACAGAGTTATCTATTTATTTACATGCAGCCACTGAGTATACAAGTAGAACGTTCTAACTCATTCGTTACCCATCGTTAATTATAATCAGATAGAAACACTTAAGAAATTAATTTTAAGTTAGGTAACCTTATTTAAGTTTATAAGATTCAGTTTTTATAAAAGTTTTAAAAATAAATAAAGTTTTGCTTTTATTTCATATCAAAATATTTTTCGTGACGTCACAAAATGGCCCAACGGAAGAACTGGTGGGCCATTTTGTGACGGCCAACTGGTTTGAAGACCAGCGTTGGTTTTCAAACCTGCAACATGTTGAGTTGGGACCATTTTTTTTTAATTTTATATTTATTTTTTGTTTTTTGCTTGTTTATCAATCTTAAGTTTATATTTTTTTATGTTATGTATTTGTACAAAACTACTTACTTATACGTTTCAAAATATAAATTTCTACTTCCATTCAAGTTATCATTTCTAATATATAATTGTTCGCGATGAACAAAAGAAAGATTGATATCTTCTTAAAGATGTATATTCGTCTGTCTTAACAGGATTACAATAATTATAGTTTCTTGTGTAGTTCAGGTGTCGTGTGCAAGTAGTTGAAGTAGAATGGAGTGAATGAATGAAGGTTGTATTTGACAGTTAAATGAAAGATGAAGATTGACAGTAGATAAACGAAGTAATGTTTGAGTAGTTTGATGGGTTTAGATGTATAGCTCGATATAATAATAAAATTAATGTAATACAGTCGACGATAGGAAATCTGGCGTATACATCCTCCCGGTCGTTGAAAGCTCCTTTAAGCTTTTAACAAATTTCCTCTGAAGTAGGTAGTGGACAATTCTTGTTGAGGCCTCTTCTTTTTGTTCCTTGGGTGGTAGAAATATCTGCAACGCGAGGAATACCGTCGTTGCCTGGAAATAGTTTTGATATGTGGCCCATGCGCCTACATAATGGGGGCAAGTTGTCCTCTCTTATTAAGACGAGATCATTGAGCTCAAGATCTCTATATATTGAATTACTATAAAAAAAAAATGTATTATATAGTATTTTAGAAACTCTCCGTTGATCTAACACTTAAGATTTATCGCTTTATCGACTGTAAATTTGAGGGTTTTTTGTATTATCATAAGGAACCAAAGGCGTATAGAAGCACGAAAAATACGTGACCAATTTTAATTAGTCAATATGTACGTTAGCTAGTGGTAAACCATTATTATTAAAATATTGAATATTCTAAGAAGCTAATGCCAAGAGTGGCTGAATGTTTACGAATTGTCAATCGAAAATTGGTTAAAGTAACAATTAGCTTTCCTTTTCTATCTTGCTGTATCTCCGTTGGAAGTGTTCGTCTCTTTTGTATGATTTTTTGTCTATACGCTGGTATGTCTAAGTGCATGGTATAAACAGATTCTGTGACGGAATTGTAAGGTTTGTTTGCGACATTTTAAAAAAAATGTGTTCCACCATTTGACAATTTTTAGATGACGTAATAACTTTAACTGTAATGCGTCAGAGTTCAATCATCGCCTGTTAAAGCTATTGTTAATATCAAATAGCTAATTAGCGACCTCTAATTTTTTTTAAATCAATTTTCGATATTGCCTTAATACTTCACTTTTTACTTTAATATTCCGCAGTGTATGTTAATGTCAGCGTTACTGCTAACGTTAAATTTTACTTAAACATTAACTATTACAGGTAATACGATGCAAACCAGCCGAATTATTGCGGGCTATATGAAACAGCTCGCTGACGAACAAGTTTCCTTTTACATAGCTACCTTACGGGTACGGAACCCAGAAAAATTGTACGGAACAATTAATATTAAACCAATGCACACTCACCCACTACCACGATTTATTGATATAATCCTCCTATATTAATGGAATGACAATAAATATTCTCCCATTCCCGCGGCGTTTGAAACTTTGCCAAATATGGTTCGAGGCAGCTCATAAATGAATGCCAATCGGTGATTTTTCAGACTCTACTGATTAAATTTGCCGTGAGAAATATTCTGTAGGACAGTTTAGAGCCTTAAGCTTCATTACACTCTACAATCACCGAACTACTTATTATTATATTAAGAGTATTATATTATAACTTGTTGACCAGCAAACGTTGTATTGCCGATATTAAAATCACGATACAAAAGTAACTGTTGATCGTAGATGGGTGAAAATTTGAAGTTGTATGTATTTTTTAATGTTGACTCATAATCAAACAAATTAAAAAAAAATGTCAAAAATATTTAAAAAAAAATTTGGCGTGGACCACCCTTAATATTTGGGAGGATAAAAAATAGATGTTGTCCGATTCTCAGAGAATTGCTGTTCGTTACTCTCGATAAAACTCGAGAACGGCTGGACCGATTTGGCTAATTTTGGTCTTGAATTATTTGTGGAAGTCCAGGGAAGGTTTAGAAGGTGAATAAATATGAAACTGTTCGGAATTAAATAAAAACAACAATTTTGTTTTTCCTTTGATGTGTCCCCCGTCGTCCGATATTTGTTTTGTATGGACGTATTTTCTATGAGAGAATTTATTGATGCACGGTTTGACAGTTCTGCTGTGAAACAATTTCATTACAACAACAGGGTGCATTTTTTACGAAATAATTCTTGATGTTATGAAATATTATTGACAAATTAATAAAAAACATTATTTTATTTATTATATACAGAACAACGTCTGTCGGGTCAACTAATCAAAATCAAATCAATCTAACTAAGATTATAATATTAAGAGTATATTGTCAAAAAACAGAGGTTAGCATGAATACTTAGCTGATGTATTATATACTCTATCGTCTTACAAATAAATTGGTATAAAGTTGTACCTTAGGATAAGCCAAGAATATACACAATGTTGACTATATCGCTGACAACACTGTCAATACAAAGATAATTCTGAAGTTTTCCGAATGTCAGGTAGCTATACAAATGAATGCGGGAAATCTTATACGTCCGAATAAACCAATCACGAGCAAAATGTCTATTTGTAAACATATAGCATATTCTTAGATTATTCTATAACTTTATATCCAGTTTATGTGTAAAGCCGTATATGTTTTCCAATCTCTTATCACACAATCATAGATGTTGTAATAGAGTCGAAATATTGGCAGCTCCTCGTAAGGCCGGAGAATGTCCCGTGTGTTTATTTTTTGGTCTGCAAATATCCGATCAAAAGACATTCTACCGGTAATGTTGTGATAGCTAGAGGCTATTATATAACCTAACGTAAAACTCAAATTAAATCTGATTGGCTTGAGTCTTCGGCGTTGCGTATGTATGTAGGGAAAAATACGCAATTATTTTTATACTTTTTAGTGCACATTATATATATAATATCTCTTGTTTTGGAATTGTGTTATTTGAAGTCGGTTGATTTTTGTTTAATTTTTATTATAGTTTATTGTGAATCTAAACTACACTAACTAATAATTTATGTAAATTTGTGTAGACCTACTAAATTTTGCAATGCAGCAATAAACGCATTGAAATTTTATTACAGACAACTAAGCAACTTATACCCTACTGTTACTTGCTTAGAAGTTCCATTATCGTTACGGTAGGTGACAAATATCCGGATAGAATAAAAAAGATTCGGTCGAGTATCGTTAATTAGCTCCTAAGAATTGAAGATTTCCGTTAGATTATCATGTATCCCATAATCAAAACCTTACCAAACTTACTTTGAAGTATATCCTTTCCAATAAAAAATAATTATCGAAATTGGTTGGCGCGATATTGAGTTATTCCTAAATTTGTCACGCACATACTTATAGCAACAATACTTTAATCAATCAAAAAAAACTATTTAACCAATTATTATTATTTGAAGAGGGTGGCTATTTGTCCTAATGAATCCTGGTAACACAATCTCAACAATGCACAATATACAGGGTGTCCCAAAGTTATGGGACATGAAGGGAAAGTACCTTAAATACCGAAGATTTTACTGGCTATTTTACTGAAAAAAGACTTTATGTTATTTTTAAAAGTTAGTAATTCTGTATTCAAAGATTTTCTTAAAAATTACTTGCCTCGTCTGGGAATCGAACCGACTTAAATGTAAATAAAAACACCCCTACTGCGATGATGTAATGCAATCGAATGAACGGCCGCAAACTAATAACTCTTCTTAAGTAACATAGTATTTTAAGAGAAAGTAGTCAATTAAGTGGGTTTTTTGGTTTTTTTGTAAATTAATTAATTAAATGCTCAAAATGTGATCTCTCTTTTCTTACGCAAATCGCCAATCTTTTAATGAGTCCGCTGCCTGTTGATTTTCTTAACATTTTATGGTGAATACTCGATATGATATGGCACAATCCTGTTTGTAACTCGCCTACGTTCTCGTATCGCTTTTTGTATAGCATATCTTTCACATATCCCCAAAAGAAGAAATCTAATGGTGTAAGGTCCGGCCATCTAATCGGTCCATTTGTACCAATCCAAGTAGGAAAACATTCATTTTACGTTGTTCTTCTCTCGATTGGCATCATAAATGTAGGGTGTTTTTTTTTTACATTTAAGTCGGTTCGATTCCCAGACGAGGCAAGTAATTTTTAGAAAATCTTTGAATGCAGAATTACGAACTTTTAAAAATAACATAAAGTCTTCTTTCAGTAAAATAGCCTATCTTCGATGTTTAAGGTACTTTCCCTTCATGTCCCATAACTTTGGGACACCCTGTATACATTGAACTTATCACTTAATCCATTCAAATTCACTTATAAGATATACACAGCAAAATACGTCAGTTATGCTACAGATATACTGCATTTGAAGTTTTCTCTTCAATATTAAGCTCCAAAATATCAAAGCATAAACAAACTCCTTTCATCTTTAATATTGCTAATGTAAAATATTGCGTGACACGGGTCATTCCGAAGATTGTGAATTACAGTTATTTACAGGCACCTGCTCACTTCGCGCGATCACCGCCGGCCGCGATACCATCTAAACGATTTAATAGTACTCTTCATAGATTGTATTACATTACTTTGTTTTGAATGATGAGTTATTTTTTACTTTCACTAAATAAAATACAGGGAACTTACGTGTTTATTGATATGCAACAGATTTTCTTACACGAGGTTTATTAGTTCCCACCATAGGACTTATTTGAAGGGAAAACTTCTTTTCGGTGCGTTGAGCACTTTTCGGATGGGTACTCATATAAAATATTAAACTCGCGTCAGGACACGTAACCTGATCGAAAATTCGTAAGACAGTCGTGGTAATTATGGATGAATGTTGATTTTTCTTTGAGATAAACTTTGTAATGTAAAATAATTGTAATAATTCTGAAGTGTAATTTTTTTTTATGTAATATAAATTGTAATTTTTGTGTACGGTAGCGCATTAAATGAATATTTTATTTAACCACATAAATGCTAGTACTTTTTTTAATACTGATAAATAAAGCAATTCATGCGCATTATTTAGTAACCATTCCAAAATATTCAAAAATGCACAACGTTAATGTTCAAGTTTTCACTTTCGCCGGCAAATCTGTCAAGTGGTTTTAGATTGTATATAACAAAAAAATACCTTAAGTTAACCTTTCCCTTTATACTAGAATTATATGTAAAACTTTTATCATAGAAGTAAGCTAAGGTTTTATAAATGTATTGTATCTGTAGCTGAGAGCTTTCTCCGGTAAAAGTTAGCTAATGAAGTTAAAGATGCTTTGTTTATTCATGTCTAACAACATTTGCCTAAGGCGCGCGGTATCCTTTCAAGTTACAACGTACTAAGAAACTCGATATCACGTTGTCTACACAGAGGACTGAAATAAACCGTTGCACTTGTGTAAGAAGAGAGGTGTTTTATAAAAAGATTTATTAATTTTGTAATTAATGTGTACTGCCGCTTCATTCCCGTATAGATTTTTTTTGTAATAACTATTTATTTACTATTTCATAAACAAACAACGGCGCCTATTTCTGCCATGAAGCAGTAATGTGTAAGCATAACTGTGTTTCGATCTGTAGGGCGCCGTAGCTAGTGAAGGTACTGGGCAAATGAGACTCAACATCTTATGTCTCAAAGAGACGAGTTCAATTGTAGTGCCACTCAGAATTTTTGGGTGTTTCAAGAATCCTGAGCGGCACTGCATTGTAATGGACAGGGCTTATCGATAACTCTCAGCTCAATGTCTTGTTCGACAATAAGGGACGAGAGTTCCTAAGACGGAGGTCGCATAATATTACAGATTATTTAGTTCCTACACTAGGGCATAGCCGGTCCTGTAGGCAACCAATTATTAGCACCAATTTTTTTTCTCCTTTGTGCGTAGGTACATCTCTAACATTGGTTATGTGTGTTATGTATGTACATGTACATCTAATTATAAAGTTAGCTTTCTAATATATAAAATTCTCATGTCGCGGTGTTTGTAGTTAAACTCCTTCGAAACGGCTTGACCGATTCTCATGAAATTTTTAATGCATATTGGGAAGGTCTGAGAATCGGACAACATCTATTTTCATCCCCCTAAATGTTAAGTGGCCCACGCCAATTTTCTTTTTAAAATATTTTTGGCATTTTTTTTAAATTTGTTTAATTATGAGTCAGCATTAAAAAATACATACAACTTCAAATTTTCACCCATCTACGATCAACAGTTACTTTTGTGTTGCGATTTTAATATCGGCAAAACAACGTTTTGCTGGCTCAGCTAGTATACCTATATAAATTTCCTACACCTGGAATAGATTGATGATTAGCGATAAGATCGCCTAATAACCCTAACACAACTGTTAAAATGGCAACATTTGTCCACTCTTATTAAAAAAAATGAAGTTTATATATTATAAAAATTTATATATTCACTAGTAAAAACTAGTGAATATATAAATATCATTTATTAATTTCCCAATAAAACTTTAAGTCCCCATTTCATATACAATAATTCTCAGTTATTTGTTAGTAAACCGCAATGGAGAAATAATTGACTTCTGGACAATTCAATTAAGTAGCAAACCGTAAGTTGGCAAGTTAGCGTGCAGGCCAGTGCAGTCTAAGTTAGTCGGGTAAGTTTATCAAAGAGGTTGTAACTTGTAGCGTCGCGGCCGCAATATCGGGGCGGTATCATGGCACTCAAACGATTTTACTCGTCTCACTTAACTTCTGTTAACAAGTATATATTAAAAATCAAAATAAATTTGCTTTATTAACTATAATTATTATAGGCTTTATTACTTAAAGTGGACGACACCACCAAACAGGAGATGTGTCTCCTGTTTGTAACGAAAGAGGATGTAAGTACTACGTAATAAGAGGCCTGAGTAATATATATATATATATATATATATATAATCGGGTTAAGTTTGAAAGTTGCTTAAAGCTTAGTGGAATTCTGTTCTCCGTTTTTTACAAGATTAACACTGCTGGACAACGGCCTCCCCTAAAGATTTTCACAACGATCGGTCCTGCACTGCCTTCATCCAACGTATTCCGGCGATCTTGATCAGATTGTTGGTCCATCTTGTGGGGGGCCTACCAACACCGCGTACGTGGTCGCTATTCGAGGACTGTACTGCCCCAACGGCCATCTGTCCGTCGAACTATGTGCCCTGCCCACTGCCACTTCAGTTTCGCAATCATTTGGGCTATGTCGGTACTATATGAACTATATGTACTCTTTATTCTTCTTATTACATATATATTAAATCCTGCCAGATTAAGCAGGTCACAAAAGTAAAGTTGGGGCACGTTGAAGTATCTAGTTTTACAAGTTTACATTCCTATTTTTTTAATTTTTGAGATAAGGTTACCGAGAAAATTGAGTTCCTTTGAGTTATTAAGGCTTAATTTAAGTAACAGTAACAGACCACGACAACAACAAAAAAAAACACTCAATATCAAGCTCTAAGCTCGAGTCATATATCTTTGTGCCGTTTGGTGTCGAGACACTTGGCTCGTGGGGCCCAGAGAATGTACAATATACTATCTTCGCGCCTCAACAAGGCTACTGCAAACCCAAGCGCTGGCAGCTATTTCGGTCAACGGAGCAGCCGTGCTATCCAACGCGGTAACCACGTAATAACAGTTTTTATTTTATGTAGTCATAGTATTGTAAATATAGTCATAAATTTTGTTTTGTTTGAATAATAATCTCTTTACAAATTTAATCATATCAAGCAGATGTTATCCTGGAAACTTCATTCTTTGAAAAGACTCTTCGTCAAAGCAAACTCCTTCCCAAATGGTAACATCCTTAGTGATCCTTGATTCTTAATGGCTTAGATTCCGATTAGCTCACAGAAGCAAAATACTTGAGTCACAAATTGAATTATCAACGAGATGTCGCTACGAGGAATGAACGAATCGAATTATAAGCCTGTTGTCGTTAACCGTATTAGGTATTTATCTGATTAAAATTGTTCATTTGCTCGTATATTTTGTCTCGGAACTCAAGATTCAAAAGAGATTACAGAGAAAGTATTCATTCTTAAGAAATGATGCGTAATTTTATTTTTTCCCATTATTTTTAAACACTGTTTAAAATTAACGAGTTTTCGTCGATTTACTTTTATGTGCAATTTCTTATTATGGCGTTATTACATTAACAACAATTTAAAGCAAAGACCAGAAGTTAGAAATTCCCAAGTTTGCCATCATCGCAACCAGCTACTTAAAGAAAAAGGGAAAATTGTTCAGGCAAAGTTTGTTCACAGTTGGAAAAAGTTTAACTGCTAAGTCCTCTATTCAATAAAATAATAAATAAGTTATGACAAAGTTTGCATCGGTATGATTTTGATGTTAAATTTTAATGTGAATTGTGCTATATATCAGCTTGGTTATAGACAGTCACTCAAAGAAAAATCGGAAGAAATTAATATTGTGACTATTCATTTTCAGTACATTTATAAATACGTTCACAAAATTGTCACCTTTTAGCCCTAAATAGTGATTTTCATTATTATAACACTCGAAATAAGGGATTGCTTATAACTAATTCTAGCAAGCTTCATAAGATATATACTAGCTTTAAGGTTAAATGTGTTCCCACATTGTTCACAAATTTTAGTTACTTATTTAATTTAACAGAGATATTACATTTACATAAAGATCTAAAGAAAAAACTCATCTATAATTACATGTGTATTAATACTATCAAATGTATTTTATTTAACTGTGTAATAAATTCTCTTGTAAACTAACGTGTGCCAAACGAGTGTGTTTGAAATTATCTAAAATACAACCCAGCGACTTGACCTGCAAGTTCAAAGTGTTCCAGTGGAAGGCACTTCTGCACAGGGTGCCGGCTAGTTTATGGGTACCACAACGGCGTCTATTTCTGCCGTGAAGCAGTGATGTGTAAGCATTATTGTGTTTCGGTCTGAAGGGCACCGTAGCTAGTCAAATTACTGGGCAAATGAGACATCTTATGTCTCAAGGTGACGAGCGCAATGGTAGTGCCGCTCAGAATTTTTGGGTTTTATGAGAATTCTGAGCGACATTACATTGCAATGAGCAGGGCATATCAATTACCATCAGTTGAACGTCCTTGCTCGTCCCTTATTTTCATAAAAAAATGTAAACAAATTCATGTTGATTTGTGCATATACATACATGTTTCAAATAAAATGCAGCTTCTTGGCATAAATTAATTATGGAGTTCTTAACAAGATGTCAGCGTCAGCAAGGATGGGGAATCGTTTGTGTAGCTTTTAATGATGTGATAAGAGTCCTTTTATGAGGCTGTGATTCATCCCTTCTAGGGAATTATGTATGGGGTTAATG
This sequence comes from Leptidea sinapis, assembly GCF_905404315.1. Taxonomy (NCBI): domain Eukaryota; kingdom Metazoa; phylum Arthropoda; class Insecta; order Lepidoptera; family Pieridae; genus Leptidea; species Leptidea sinapis. Next base: position 27,269,419 of record NC_066312.1, on the reverse strand, counting down.
ACGTATGAAGAGTTGCTCAGGGATCTTCTATGAGCTGTAGATACTTATTTTTATGTTAAAAAATTTGTGCAGGTTTATATTTACAGTACATAATCGTTTGCCTTTTGGATGCGTGTGCGCTTTTTATACATCTTTTAGGATAAAAGTAAAAAAAAACCCAGCCCTAGTGTTGGGTAAGCCCCATGTTCGTGCTGTTTATTTTATAAAAATATTAATAAAAGAGCGTAATATTAACATGGCAGACAGAGTTACTAATATATGTTCACAATATACTAGGGATTAGATGAACATACCGTGCGACAGAGAAGAACATCTCTATCGGAGATACAGCAAGATAGAAAAGGCGAGCGAATATATTTTTGCTGTAACCGATTTTTATTTACAAGTCGCAAACAGTCAGCCACGCTTGGAATAACTCCTCAGTATTTTGAATATTAAACTAACGCACACATTGACAAATCAAAATTGGACATTCATTATCGTGTGTCAATGGGTGCAACCATGAGAAATTAATCAAATTGAAGTTTTAAGGCTTTATGACATATTCTTGCAAAACTTACACAACTCATAACATTTAGATAATTATGAATTTCTCCAAAAATAGTGCCTAATTACTTAGATCATTTATATGTCTAGATAGACTGTGCCAGCATTCATCTAAATCACCCCACTAAATATTAATATCGCAAAATATTGTACAATGTATGGGCGCCAATACGAGATAACTCAATGAACAATCATATAAAAATGACAGATTCCAAATTCAAATGTAATATTTTGTTCATTTTTAATTGTAACAGTATAAATTGTAATCAGTTTTGAGGGACGATGACACAGTCTATCAAGCATCCACGTCTATTGCAATGATATAACTCATTAGAACGACCAACCGCAAATTTACAAACTGAAATGAACTAAACTCGTCACAGTGCTTATAATATCGATATACGCAGACTCTCCGCCGAACACCGCATAATTAAATGCGACCATAACATTTGTTCGCACGAGCTACATACGGTATGACGTTTATTAATGAAACGTTCGAATGTTGAAACCATTTATCATTATGAACAATCAAATTATGTATTAAACCTCTGTCCAGTATGGAATGCATTCATTCATGTACTGATTTTGTAAAGCGTGCGCCTATTTTTTTTTATTTAAGAGAGGGTTAAAACGGACAAGAGGCTCATGAGATGGCGAGTGGTGAAGCAACCTCCCATGGAAAACCGCACAAACAACAAGTGTCAGGAGAGTCGTTGCCAGCCTTTAAAGTGGGAGTTAAAGGGAGTTTAATTATTTCTTGAAGGTCCCTAAGTCGTATCGGTTTAGGAAAACAGCATCCCGTAAGATTCCACAAAGTGTCTGTCCAAGGAAAGAAATTTCTTGCAAAACGCGCGGATATAAAATGCCCGACGTCAATTTGATGTGGGTGGTATTTTGCATTTTGACGTAATGTCTGGTGCAGTAATTCGGCCGCTGGAATCAACCCGAACAGCAGTTTTATAAATTGGTTCTGTCGTAAATCGTACAACTCCACAGCTGAATATTTAAGTGATCGGAACAGCCTGGGAATGGAATGGAAAGAAATGCAAGTATAACTATCACCTTAGGGTGAGTCTTCGCTTAAAAACCAAATAATTATACTGTAAAGATATTTCACGGCTGAGATTCGATCCCTCGACCTCGCGGTGTTTCGGCTTCGCAATCACAATGATTCAACCACTGGACCAATGACTGTAAGATCATTAAGTTGCAATAGCTGAACTATAATTAGTGAGAAATATAAATATTTCATCCATTATTTCAACGACTCTCTTAAGAATTTTTGATCAGGCCATGTGTCCTGACGTGAGTTTAACATTTTATAGCCATCCTAAGAAAAGTGCTCGACGCCGCTAAAGAAGGTTTTGCTTCATAATGTTTAAAAACATTTAAATTATTAATCTCCATTTATTTTTAAAACTTATTCTTATTATCATATTCAAACAGAACCCCTTCTTTACAGCACAATATTGTTAGTCTGGCTATAAACACTGTTACAATAAAAAATAAACAAAATATTACATTTGAATTTGGAATCTGTCATTTTGAAATGATTGTTCATTGAGTTTTCTTATGTTGCACAGCTGTATAACTACAGATATACTGCTGTAACCATTTCGGTGAGACGAACTCACGAGTTTTCACCCATCCAAAAGTGTCGAACTGTAATATGTATTTATATTTATTTTTTCAATTACGCATACGCCAGTCATAACCATGTCCATGACGCGAACCCTTAAGATTTTCCCCTATCAAAAAGTGCCCAACGCGGCTAAGGAATTTTATTAATATTAAATTCATTTGATAGGGCCTTGACATACTTGGCTTGCTTTTGTCCATATTAACAATTACAACCACAGGCTTAGAATATACAAGCTTATAGATGACCCGATAGGCCAATGATGCGTGACCAATTTTGATTAGTCATGCTGTGCGCTAGCTAGTGGTTTAATATTCAAAACACTAAGGAGCTAACTCAAAGCGTGGCTGACTGATTACGACTTGTTAATCAAAATCGGTGCCGGTAACAATGGATTCATTTTTCGTTTGCACGCTATGTTTGTCTATACGTTAGTGTATCGTAAGCCTATCCGTCGACGATTAGACGTCGATTAAAATTTGAGATTGACTGTTAACCTCTATTTTGAGCAACGCACGCACAAAGCAACATACAAATTGTGAGTGTAAGACGTAGCATGTCACGCACACTAAAGTAATAAAACTGGCCTGTTTTCATTGGTTGTCTAGTAGCAAGTGGCTCTCCTAGACATATAAATTATCTAAGATAAAAATAATAAAAAAAGTCGTAGATTTGTCACTTCGCTTATAATTATGTTAAGATCAGCAAAAGGAAAATTTCCAGATAAAATTTGCTAGCGGTTTACGTTGTTCGAATAAGCCTGAAATTACCGGGGTTTTCCGTGGAATGCTCAATTTTCTTCCGAGTCCCTATCCTATGCTATCCAGTCGCCTTCGCGCGATAACAATATCCTAATGTCTCTCTTAGTTAATTGAAATTTATACCGTCATTCTAATTAAAATTAATTTTTAGATAGAATCTTGAAAATAGATTGAAATAAGTAATTCTTTCAGCGTGCTGAGGACTTTAGTATGTTACTGAATGAAACAGGCATGCTCGACTATGTAACGCTCATTATCAAATCACGCAAAATTATTTTTGGGGCTACACGTATGCATGGTGGTTATAATGATATAATGTGGTGGTGGTAGGTGGTAGGTTATAATTAATGGCAAACATCCAAAATGCGTTTTTCTGAATTTGTTGTGCTAAATGGAAAGAAAATCGGGAAATAAAATAAAATCAGGAAACTGTATGCGTTAGTACGAACACGAAACACTTGTAAACGTCAATATTTTAATGTGTTCTTCTTCATTGCATAATATGAATACAACTACTCCATCTACATGGACTGATGATATAAATGAGGATAAAAGTTACGGTTATATTATAGAGAACATAGAAGTATAATGTCTCATTTACTAGATCATAACCAAGATTGTAAATATATATAGCAAATAGTTGGATATATAGCTGGTTTTGTGGTGAGATCTATGTCACTTTTTAAAATGCATCGATTGCATCGACTTATGTTCTGTGATAAAGTTTGAGTACCACAAAGTAGTAGTACCAGTGGGAGGCTCCTTTGCACAGGAAGCCGGCTAGATTATGGGTACCACAACGGCGTCTATTTCTGCCGTGAAGCAGTAATGTGTAAACATCACTGCGTTTCCGTCTGAAGGGCGCCGTAGCTAGTGAAATTACTGGGCAAACGTGACTTAACATCTTATGTCTCAAGGTGACGAGCGCAATTGTAGTGCCGCTCAGATTTTTTGGGTTTTTCAAAAATCCTGAGCGTCACTGCATTGTAATGGGTAGGGCGTATCATTTACCATCAGCTGAACGTCCTGCTCGTCTCGTCCCTTATTTTCATAAAAAAAAACCACAAGTAGTAGTCTCACGAGATGGAGGTGGAATAATATACGCCTTAAGCGATGTATATGAGGTTTGTAAGGCTATAGAATTTGTGCTCCATAAATTATCGAAACAAGGTTCGGTGATGAAAAAAACCTCATACTTAGAAATACAGACCAGCATAATGAGACCATTCATTGGTCGGCCATATTTTCAAGTACCATCGGATCACATATGCGGAGTTCTTCATCAAAATAATTTAGTTTTTCTGGTAACGAACAATTAAATCTCCATTTGCTGTTTTCACAAAGAAAAATACAGTAAAAAATGTTTAAAAATAAGAATTTGAAGTGTCCCTTTCAATAGAGGGATGCTTCAAGGATTTTAAATTAAAATTGTAACAGGAAGGTGTGACATTAATTACAGGTGTTCATACAAAAGACATTAAATTTATATTGAACTATTATTAGCTCCTAACAATATGTAAAGTTACGGTTATATTATAGAGAATACTGAAGTTTATGAATTATCCCTTAGGAACAACATTATTTCACGGCGAAAAGACATAAACAAAAACACACAAAGGCCTCCGGGGTTTAATACTTTCTGTATACCAAATTTCATCTAAATCAGCTTAGCCGTTTGAGGGAAAGAGATTAGAATATTGAGTTTAAAAATACACTATAAAAATTAAATTAATATTTGTGTAGACGTAATAGTTGAAGTGTGAATATTCACAACGTAATAAAATCTCCCCCTTTTCATAGAATTTTCAGCTGACATTATTCATTGTGTAACAGTAAGAGGCTCTATCTAGATGTATAAATGATCTATGGTTAATTATATTGGTATATTGTCTAGACCTCTTGTTAATATTTACACAAAATTTGAATTAGAACTATTCATTACTTCTAACATTTTGCCTGGAACAGACAAGACAAGAATTCTATTTAGTTTTTTAATTCAGTATTGTTTATAGAATACAAAGCAAGTATTCTATAAAAAATAATGGGTTGCACTCCGGGAGTGCCAGCAGAAGAAAAATCTTTAACTTTGTGCATTTTTTGTAATGGTTTCGCAAGAATTGCTTTATTTAACAGAATTAAAAGTACTAACATTTATGTGGTTAAATACAATATTCATTTCTTGTATTCGATACGATAATAAATAGACATTCATTATAAGCTATCGGTATAGTTCATTAGCGCATCATTAACTGGAGTTCATTTAATAACAGCTCATCAAACGATATAACAAAGTTACGAGAGATTGACTGCGGTCAAATGAATTAGTCAATAAATGAAATAGTCAACTTAGGCGAAATTAAAATAAAAACTTAAGTGAATAAGATATCTTTTTACAATTCGAATTCAATTTAGAACTATTGCGTTTGTAAAAAGAACAATCATTGGTGTTGAATGAATTATTATTACTATTAAAACTCATATAAGTTTAAATTCACATACTTTTATTCATATTATAAAATTATATAATTAGATTTTAAAATCACTTATTGAATCTCGAAATCAACCATTCATTCGAAAATATATGCCTCATAACTGAAAAGAACTGATTGAATAAATTCAGCGGGCGTCTCTTTTATTCAAATTTGATTAAAATAAAATTTATTCATTAAATAGCCTGGGGGAATAAACTATAAAGTTTTGAATACTATAAATGATGTTTCGGTATTGGTTTTAAAATGTAATTAAAAAAGAAAACACGTATTATTGATGATGATAGAGTTAGTAAAAAATGTACTTAATGTCCCGTTTAATACAGTTAATACGTTATTCCTACAATGAGACCTTTTGGGAGAGAACAAAACACACAGAGGAATCACGTTGAGGCCTTTATAGAAAAATTTAAAGAAATGAAATGTCAAGAAAAGAAGATCAAAAGAAAAATATCAAAATATCAAAGAAGAATATTATCAAGAATAGATCATACCTACTCCCTCCTTAAAGGCGCGCAAAACATCTCTTGTCCGCTGGTGTTGCGGATGTACCTATATGGGCGGTTGCCATCAGCTGAACGTCCTGCTCGTCTCACCCTTTATTATCATAAAAAAAATTAGGAGTCTACTAAGTTATAAAGTCGATCATGGAAATTTACTTTTTCTTGGTACTCCTGAACTCCTCAAGAAATGGATCTTGATTGTGGAATGTGGGACTGGGGTGACCATATTAGCACATGCAATGTTTTTAGTTTCATATACCATGATCATACCACATCAGGATTATCATTTCAGTACCCGTCATTACTTCATCAGACTCCCATATTACTCTCCACTCTATCACTCACTCTCCATCACTTACATCAAACTCCACTTCAACACTCGTTCTCCTTTCCTTACTTCTTTATTAATCATCTATACATATAATAACATCCTAGACGTGCCGTTTGTTAAAGAAAACTATTTGTACCGATTGAGGGGAGAAAACTAGAAAAAAATGTTAGAAAAAGACATTCGTCTCTTACGCACACTTCTTATTATTATTTTGTACTAGCAATTTGTTTTAACAATTGAAATGTAACAATTTAAAAAAATGATAAAAAACGTCAAGTTAGTTATACAATTTTGTTAATTTAAAGAAACTCTTACCTGAAATACGAACACTCTTTTTTTTATGTTGCTATTTGGCCAGTTTTCCACTGAACACTTTGTCATTGCTTGGCGTTGTATTCGAAGCGCGGTCGAAACACATCTAAACGGAAACTCTGCTTTGAGACATGTAGGCAAAGTTTTTCTCCAGACAATTTTTGAGCGTTATTTTGTTTTTATATTGTACGTCAATGCTGTTTTATTAAAAAAAATATGGAAAAGTAATAAAGTTTTAATCCATTTTCTTTCATTTTTATCAACAACATTGATTATTATCATGTACAGTACAAATATTCTACTGAAGATCTATTTTAATATTATAAACTGTGTTTATAGAAACATAAAGTAGATAACTATATGTATAGACAGTGCTTTGGCAAGGGGTTGTTAAAAATGTCGTGCATAATGGACGATGTGAAGGGGCTTTAATTAAAAGTCAACGTTGGTCGTTGTTGTAGAATAATAAAACCGATTTACTTTGAAGGTTAATGCAGAGCTTTTATAAAGCGTTTAGGTATTTTAACTGCAGCTGCTAATAATAATAATAATATACAGCAGTTTGATGTCGAATGTTATTATGATTTAAATCAAAATTTTGTTTTAAAAGTAGATACAAAGCAAGACATAACAGCAATCCAAATGAAACAGCGTTCCATAAATCCCACTGTGATTTTTATTTATAACTATCTGACCCAGCAAACGCTGCATTGCCATATAAAGTAATAAGAAAAAGAACAATATTTAAAATTTTTGGGGTGAATGAGAAATAGATGTCGACTTAAGATTAAAACTTCAGATTTATCCATCTACATAAAATAATCTGTAAGATAGTTAACAACTGTAGTTTACTACCAACTATAGTTAGCTAAAATTAAGTCTATTTCTTACCTCCTGAGAAAGTTAGAAAGATATAAGATTCTAATTTGTTATTCATTTTAAATAATTCTATCAATTTGATTTCTGAACGACGGGGACACATCAAAGGAAAAACATTATTGTTGTTTTTATTTGATTCCGAGCATTTTCATATTTATTCGCCTTTTAAACCTTCTCTGGTCTTCCACAAATAATTCAAGACCAAAATTAGCCAAAAAGGTCCAGCCGTTCTCGAGTTTTAGCGAGACTAACGAACAGCAATTCATTTTATATGTATACATTCATTATTTTTTGTTTTTATGTTTTAAGCCTTAATTAATAAATATAAACTTAATCTCTTCTTAAATCACATTTTCTATTATATATTTGGCTACATTTTATCATTTTTGTTAACTTGATACACGGCGAAAGCTATGTAACTATTATATGTCATCGACCCTTAGTAGTTGTGCAAAGAATATCAAAAACCGTATGCCTGCATCTCACACAAGCCATGATAATCTAATAACAAAAATTGTTTATACATTTAGAGCGCTTTCACACTACGTCCGATTAGACTACGATCCGTACCCGTGAAAACTCGGTCCGGAGTAGTCGTAACATTATTTCTATGGACTATCATAAACGTAAACGTAACGTGCGTAGACTATTACGCACTTGATCCGGCTTTCGACATCCGATTTCTTCCCGTCAACGGTTAATCTGTGTTTCGGAGAATATTATTAACGGATCGAAGTAGCTATCGTATTATTTGTTCGCGCACTGCGTCCAATCCAAATCCGAATTACAGGAATGTGTACTGTTGATGTACGGTCTGATTAAGAACTGAGTTTTACTTACCTTAATGTGACTGCATTTTTTCTGGCGATATATATTGTCTTGTCGCAAAATATTATCTTTATGTGATGTAAAGTAAAATAAAATTGAAATTGGACACACTAATTCTGTAGTAATTATAAGATTGCCTGTCGTATAAACATAACACTGCGTGGTGATTGTAAAAAGCTCCTTTTAAACGTCCACCCAAACCCACGATTGGAATTGGATCAGAGATAATCAATATCCGAATTTGGTCCAAGATATTTAGACCTATATTTTCACGGATACTACTCTGATCGTACGTAGTGCGCAAGCGCCCTAACTGTCTTGTTGTTGATAAACTAAGAGCTATTTATTGACACTAAATGAGTTGTTATTATTTTACAAGTTTATGTGACTGTACATAATGAAGGGCATTAAACACAAGTGTGGGCATTAAAGGCGAATTTCACAAAAACATCACACAAATTTTCTAAAATATTATATAATAATTTTTTTTCTTTAAAGTTATTTTCTCATTGTTGTTGTAGTTGTTTTCTTATTGAAATAAAGATAATTATTATATTATTATTATGATTAATTATAGATTTTAATTCCCTTTATTTTATATTAATAAGTGCATATTTAATACTACATACATCTACTTCAGTCTTATCAATATTATATATGTATCGATTGAGCATGCTTGACTTACGCTGAAATATTAGGGTTTAACTAAACTAAGTGTTTCTGAGGACAAAATATCTTCTTAGCCGAGTGTAATCTTGTAATAATTTACGGTTAAGCTTCCAATGAAACCGGGCATTTCTTAGACATATCGCTTTGATTTATGGACAGTTTAAGTACCCCTTAAAACTATGCTAGAAGAAAGTCAATATTATTTTTGGGAAATATATTTACTTTCCTATATAATATTTTATAACAGATATTATTAAGACTTTTTCTTAAATTTTCAACTTATCACTTCTTTATTCTATATTCAATGTACTGAAAATAAGCTATACTAAATTATAATTGATATAAAAGGCAGTACCTAATTGCTGACAGAAATGAAAACCTTAAACTTATTTATTTAAAATTAGTTATATTAGTTTGTCCTTTCATGAACAGTTTTAAATTGTAAAATATAATATTTTAAATAATAAATATAATTGAAAAATCACTTTAAATTTATATATTTAACGTCATTTATATTTTTGGACACTTACATTTAGAATATACATACACGCAATAATAAATTAGCATGTCGGTGACGCCACTTTAAATGTTTGCACTTCTTCATAGTGACAGAGAATGAAAACGAGCCCCTGACATGTATTTTATACTACTCCATCTCGGAAATTCTTAGTATTGAAATGGCAACTTGGACAAACTGTGTCAAATACGAAATTCTTCTTTAGTTCGATGCGGAATAGATGCCATTTGGTCCCATAAAAATTCTACATAGTTTGGCCCCGTAGTTTTCATTTTATGAACATTTTTAAGAAAATTTTTGTCTACGTGGGTGATATAATTGGTTTTTGTGTACGGCTTTTTTTAGGAGTTTTCATTCCGGTTGATCATATATTATTATTAACTGACACTAAAAAGAAAGAAAAAATGACTTCAAAAACTGAATAGACGTAAAAACCTATAAACAGGTAGCAGTTACAAATAAAAGTATTTTATTAATATTAGAGGTAAAGGATTGCTGAGGTGTATTCATTTAAATTTTTAGTTATTTGATACTTTTCAGTTTGTGAAGTCGGTTTTTTTAAACGTAGTTTTTTTATTATTGGTCGTATTGAGGGCATCGATTTCGTCTCGTCGACATTGGGATAATATAATAAAACACAATTGCAAAACGCGTTCTGAATCTTTATATTGTTATGGATCATAGACAGAATAGACCATTGAGAGTATAGACGACCTGACAGCCCGACAATGCATGATCAATTTTGATTTATAACGTGTGGGTTTTATTATACAAAATAATAAGGAGCTAATGCTACAATACAAGTAAAGGTCTCCTTGAAATTTATACCTACGCTAGGGCTGGTACATACAAAAATATTGTCGAACCGGACGGCACGGCGCAGCAAAATTAACTCGGATAGAGACCAGACTCGGCGGGGCTCAATAGTTTTGCCTTCCCAAGATTGCTTAGCGGCCGCGTAAATCATGTGAATGTGTGCGTGCGTCGATTCAGGCGCTCAAATATGAAGTTAAATGACTATTACCGTATTAGGCTAATGACAAACGTGTGGGACTGTTTACGACGTTTCAATCAAAATTAGTTGGAGTAACAATAGATTCCCTTACCTTTTCTATCTTGCTGTATCGTTAAAGATGTTCTTATCTCTCGTACCATTTGTTTGTCTGTCATTTTTATTTATGAAAATAAGGGATGAGACGAGCAGAACGTGCAACTGATGGTAATTGATACGTCTCGCCCATTACAATGGAATGCCGCTCAGGAGTCTTGAAAAACTGCAAAAATTCTGAGCGGCATTACAATTGCGCTCGTCACCTTGAGACATAAGATGTTAATTCTGGCATGGCAGCCAGTAATTGCACTAGCTACGGTACCTTTTGCACGAAACACAATAATGCTTACACATTAATGCTTCGCGGCAGAAATAGGCACGGTTGTGGTACCCTAAATATTGCCGGTATCCTTTGCAAGTGACTCTCTCACTAGTGTATATATACGCTAGTATTTTGTAAGTCTATGTTGTGGAACCTAATTTATTCTTTAAATCAACATGTTAACGATTTCCATTCCAAACAGAGCCTGATTACAATGAAAATAAGCGTAAAGTTCCTTGAAAAGTTTCATTTCGACCAACAGCTGACAAATACGATTTTGCGGGAGTAATACTGAACTGAATACGTTACTAGCGACCGACGCGACGCAATTTGTTCCAACCCTACAATTTATGCCCACAGCCCATATTATGCAAAGAAGTGACGAAAAAAGGAACAAAAGTTATATCACTTAATGAATATTCACGAGGCTCTGATTTATGGTGAGTGCCAATTTGTTGAACATCAAGCCATAATAAAAACGATACGGATGGTCATTGTTAATTGAATACGATTAATGTTTAAATTTATTTTTCTTCTTCTAAATTTCATTGTACAGTATTTATTATTATAGTTCATATATGGTTAGTAATTACTTCTAAAGCGGGATGTGATTTTATGCTCCAAAAGACGGCTATTAGAGCAATTTATAATATGCGACCACCTCAGGAAACATTCAAGTTGATAAACATCCTAATCCTTCACTCACAATACATTAATACGAGCTTCCAGGATTCTTTGATTTGGATAAAAGCTTTATCAATGTTACTAGTATCTACACAATACAATTTACATTAATGTATATTTTTGAATTAAAAAGTCGTTAGAATCGTCCTGATTTGAAACTCGATGAAACGAAAAAGCGAGACGATGGAGTCAAAAACGGGTAAATGTATAGGATTCAGTCGGTGAGAGAATGAGATAGGAAGCATTATACTATAGTCGAAGAAGAGATTGTCTTATGTATGACACGAGTATACCTTAATATTTTCTGACGTAATGCGCTTGACGTATTACTACATAGACAACAGGTACATAGACAACATTAATATGGTAGCGGTGATAGTAATGTCTTTCGTAGCGGTTGAAACTATCTGTCATCCTAGCAACATGTACCAGGACTTCATATGCATTTTGGAGGCTTTGTGTAAATTTTGCATCGGATACAGCGATTTCGTTGATTGAAATATTTTAAAGTCAAATTAAATTTAATAATGTGCAGCAGTCGCACTCTATCAACAACAAGACGAATAACAGTATTTGACGCAGTATTCCAAAGATATATGGACCATATTAAAACCAAAGTATTTATTTCATACTTTAGTTACCATAAGCCTCATGTATCATTTATTGAAAATGTAATCTCTTAGTCTGAATAAATCTATGTAATATATACGAACGAAATATAAAATAGTTATCAAACTATATCACTATGATCATTACTAAAACCGACAATTATCCTTTTCTCGAAATTTTACATTCATCTTCTTATCTTGAAGCCAATTGTTTTAAAGGTTTGACATCTACCACGTGTGAATGTCACACTTTTTTTTATATTTATTAAACCAATTACATTACCTTTACCTTTTACCGTATGTTGTAAAATTGTGTTGTTAATTGTGCAATCTGTGTCATTGTCACCCCAATCCCTATAAATAACAGGAACCGATTAACTTACCGATGGTTGGGGGGATGGACCGTAATATATTCACTAGCTGATCCCAATTTGTCTGACCTAACGCAATATAGGGACGCTCGCTACAACTTTGTATAGAACACACTCCAATTATCTTTAAAGTGTTTGATGAGATCATAAATGTATCATTTATTCAAACAAAACAGATCTTATAACAAAATTTACAATATTATGATTACATAAAATTAAAACTCTCAATACGGGGAAGCGTACCAAGAATACTGGCAGCATTTACGTGTTGGATAGCTAGGCTGATCGGTTGACTTAAAAGTTTCCAGTATCCTTATTGAGGCACGAAGATAGTAATTTGTCCATTCTCCGCTTATTTCTTTCTGTCGATCATAAATTCGATATTAAATTAAATGCCCACTGTACAAGTACATATATACAAAACCTATTAAAACAGATCTCATTCTAGTAAACTATTATGTATACTTTTTTATGGTAGAGAGTACAAACCAGCGTATTGGCCACCTGATGTAAAGTGATCACAAATGCCAATATTCTTTGCACTACCAGAGGAATCACAGGAGCCCTGCCGGTCCTTGAGAAAATTATACGCGCTTTTTTTGAAGGTACCCATGTAGTATCATCTTGGAAACACTGCACATGGAAGTTCATTCCACAGCTTGGTTGTCTGTGGAAGGAAGTTCCTTGAAAATGTCACTGTTGAACGCATTTAAAGTTTAAGTTTGTTTAAATTATGGAATGTTTAGTTATGCGATTAAATTTGTTAAGTTTTAATAAATATCTACGATTAGACATAAAACGGTATGTATGAGTGTATAGATTCTGTAATAGTGCAGATGAAAGCCCGTTACATATCCTCTCAGAATGTGATCCTTTAATGCGTAAAGAATCGTCTCTTTGGGAGGTCCAATAATTCAACCTCAGTCAGCTCACTACAAATATTATAATAAGATTCATGAAAAAAATCAATCTTAGCAGTGAGCTATAGTTGACAGTGGCTATCACATTAGATCACATTGGTCACAGTGAAACAGGGCTGCACTGAACTGTACTGAAGTCGCTATAAAAGCCATAACCATAAAAAATATTTTTACTTGAACAACATACTTATTAGTATATATTTTAAGACACTGGAATTAATTATAAAATTATAAGTATTTATTTTTAAATTTATGCGTAAATATTCGAGCACATCACAGTCAACAATTCATCCCCCCAGGTATTTTCAGTACATCCACTATCAGATCGTGAAATGTAATAATTTGTGCAGAAAATCTACTTTCAAGCATCTTTCATTTTTTTCTCACACAAGCTATAGCAAGCCTTCGTACCTCATTATTTCTGTTAAATAAATAAATTCCCACTCAGTTCAAATCGTTAAGCCCATATTAAAAGGAAATAATTGTCTGTTAAAAACATTATACGTTTTTAAAATAAAGTCTCTACATTTCCGAGAGGCGTGTAGTTTGCAAAGTGTGGGTAGAGAATGTGAATAACTTGTGTTATATGAGCACTCTTCGCCGGCTAAAAGTTGATAATGCTAGAAATGATGTGAGATAAAAGTGATTTTAAAATGACGTCGTATTTTTGCATAACTGCATTTCTGTGTGCGATGTAAGCTTTAAGTCCGTAATAAAACTAGGTACGCTAAATGTTCGCTAAGAGTTTCTAAATGTTATAATAACACATTTTAGATGCGTTCTTTAAGTTGCAAAATCTACCGTAAAGCAGTGAATTTGTAATACTTTGCTCACTTATGTTTGAACGGTATAATTACAACTGGTTTAATTAACGGTACTTTTTTATGGAACAGGAGAACATACGAGCATACGGGTCACGTGATGTTGCAATTTTTTGAAGGTTCCCATATTATGTCAAACTTCGAGTCGTTTCTTTTCGTCCCAGCAAGCGAGTAGTCGAAGAAATATGCGCGAATACCATTCGCATTAGCTAGAACTGTTAAACAATTATCTAAGTATCGTGTGAAGAAACAATAAAATAATATTATTTTAGGGTTCCTTAGCCAAAGGGATTATTATTACTAAGACTCCGAGGTCGGTTCATCTGTCTACTGCAATACTGTCTGGTTCATCATCATCATTTGCCGGAAGATCTCCATTGCTGGACAAAGGCCTCCCCCATAGATCGCCATAACGACCAGTGCTGCGCTGCCTTCATCCAACGTATCCCGCCGATCTTGACCAGATCATCAGTCCATCTTGTGGGGGGCCTACCAACACTGCTTCTTATGGTACCTGATCGCCATTCGAGGACTTTTCTGCCCCACCTTTACTGATGGCAAATTCTAAATTGTTTTTTTTTTCTATAATAACATTCAAAAGTAACAGTGTTAAATTTTAAACCATTAGGACGTGACTGATTATTTAAAAACAGAATACTTTGGTATGTGTGTTCCTATCTTCTCGTCTATATTGCTGTCCTATATTGTTACTCCGCAAACTTCATGTAAACAAATACCACTCGAGATAAATTTCCTCTTAATGCATTAGGACACTCGAAACTAATAATCAATATAAGAAGCATATTTAAGATTCAGGCTGCATTGGAAGCAAATTGGCGACTCCCGAACAAATGGGCTCGTTTTCATCAATTTTCACCGGCTTAATTGATTCCATTCACAGAATTCCAATTTTAATTTGCTCAAAAATATGCGCGGAAGATTATAACGATTTTCTTATGCTTTATTTACTATTGATTCCGTACTTTATTATTATTATTATTATTATTATTTGTTTTTTTTTATGACACAAAGGGACGAGACGAGCAGGAAGTACAGCTGATAATTGGTACGTCCTGCCCATTACAATGCAGTGCCGCTCAGAATTTTTATTTTTTTTTACCTACTTAATTTACAGAAAAATATAGTAAAATAACTAAAATGTAATTAAATTTGTAACCGAAATTCGCAGGATCTACTTTAACGTTGATAACCCACTCAACCCTAATAATAACATATTAGGAAATAGACTTGAGATCCCGAGTCTCGCATCGTTCATAAATTTCGGTTACAGGATTCAATTTAATTAATCCCAGAAATGAGGGATATAATATTTAAATGACAAATCGGTTATTAAAATTATATAAGACTATATTTGAAATAAAATTAATAAATAACAAATATGAAACATTAACTCTACACTTGGTGTTAACTACATTGAAATAAATGGTAATAATTACAATTTGATTTTTGAACTGAATTTTGAATTGAACAGGGGTTAAGATCTCTTAACCCCTGTTTAATTCAAAATTCAGTTTTTGTTTAGTTTCGGAGAACGTTGGTCGTATCGGTTCGGGAAAACTGTATTTCAAAGTCAAAAAAACTTTATTCAATTAGGCTTAAACTAAGCGCTTTTGAATCTAAACACTGAATCTGCTGAAAAAAAAAGATATTGTGAGTAGAACATACAAGAAACTCAACGGCCACTCGTTTTAATCAATAGAGTATTTAGCGAAGTAGAACTTTGCACATTCTCCGCGCCTCTGGGCCACGGGCCAAGTGTCTCGACACCAAACGTCACAAAGATGTATGACTCACTTCATGAGAAGGAGCCAGAGTTTCGAAGCAAGTCGTATCCCACACCAGCGCCCTTCATATATATGCAATGGCTGTAACATACCAAACAGTTTAGTAATTGGTTTGTAAAAAAAAACTTTATAAATATAAATTATCGTATACATCAATCTTTAGAGCTTGAATTCATTGATTTTGTAAGGATGCTTCGTGAACATGATAGTCGTAATTACGTTATTAATAGTCGCATCCAACAAATAGAATGATTTATTTAAATTGTAATACAAAGTAGATAATTATACTAAGCAAACCACAATAAGTTGGAGTGTATTTTGATTAATACTCCAGCATTCTGTAAGCTGTAGACGCGACTCAACTAATTGTTTTAAACGTCGCTTCAAATGCTATTTCCGCTGCTAATTGGTTTCCAGATGTTGACTCAACCTCAGCTAGTTTGAATTCAGTTAACAAATAATATTTCATTTGAAACACACACCTTCCACCTGTGTCCGTTTTTATTTGATTAAGCATTACTTAATGATTGTTCATTTTATATTAATTATCATGTAAGTAAATTCAATGATGTTCAACTACATCTAAGACACGAGTCATTCACGTGATGGTAGGTGATACGCCCTGCCCATAACAATGCAGTGCTGCTCAGGATTCAAATCAAATCAAAATCACTTAATTCATGTAGGTCAGGGAAATGACATTTATGAATATCAAAAGTTTTATTTTCTTTTTAATTAACCGCCACTTCCGAAAGGGTTGAGCTATAATGAGAAGAAGTAGTAAGAAACTCAAGGCTACACTTTTATATCAACATTTTTTAAATCAGCTGCATCTTTTCAGAAATTATTTTAGCTACAATATAATATGTTAAGTGATACAACAAAAATACTCAATGCCTTAAACGTGTAAGTCAAAAAGAGTAAATGTAAATTAATACGTAAATCTTATTGAAAAACCCAAATATACTCTGAGAACACTGCGATTGCTCTTGTTACTTTGAGACATAAGATGGTTAAGTCTCATATGCCCAGTAATTTCACTAGCTACGGTGCCGTTTATACTGAAACACAAATAGGCAAGGACTATTTACATTACTGCTTTACGGCAGAAAAAGGCGCAGCGTTGGTACTTAGGTGTCTTGCTGGCATCTTGTGCTAAGAAGCCTCCCAATAGTGTAATGTCTGTTTGTTTGTCCACATTTACCTCAGATACGACTGAATTGATATGACCGTGTTTAATCTAATGTACTGTGGTCAGATCCCCGAAATATTTTATCTTATTTCATTGCAATCACGTGCGCCCACTATTATATTTCTTATTCTATCTCATCGTATACATATGTACTGTGTATATACTCTTCGATTATGATAAATAAAAAACCGTTCCAGTATCAGTCGAACCACTCTCTCATACACCAACCATAAAATGACACTGTTCTAAATCGAATCAAAATGTATTTTACATAAGGGTTCAGAGTAAAAGATACATTTTAAAAAAATCCTTGCAGTACGACGTTCTCGGGGGTACAAAAGAGTCAAATAAACATTAATAAAAAATATAACTTTTATACAAAAACTTAATGTAATAATACAACTACACTTACACGCGTTTTAATCCTTTTAAAAGTAATTTAAAAATGAATATCTAACACACGCGTTACTCAAAGAAAATATTGCAATAAATTTCAAATAGTTAACTATGGAACTCTCCGTTTTACTATTGAGCCAATTGGAGACATTGATATCAATAACGCTTGCAGAGTCGAAATTCACATAAAGGCAGCGAGATGATGTGAACAGGTCGATAGGTCTCGTTAGGAACCACTTGGGAGGGTTGTGGAACACGGAATGTTCATATTATCGGGGAAATGCAGCTGAAATACGGAAATACCGATCATCGTTAAGGTTGCAATGTAATACAAGCTTTTAGTAGAATTAAAACAATATGACCGACAATGTAAGGGATGTTCCAGGTTATACTGATGATTTTTAGTTAATTTTATGGATGCATGTCGTAAAAACCTGCAAACTCATTCCACGATCTGGCTGTAGCTGAAATAAAGCTAAAATAAAAAAAAATGTGTGTGTACTTATGTATGCACGGAAGAAGTTATAAGTCTTCGGCCCAACGATGCAAAAATCATTAAAATGATTGTTTAAAAATCTTGAAAAGATGGCTTTCACAATTAATTATTAAAAAATGAATACGGCTGTATGAGCTTGAACCCTTTGCCTGTCCTATTAATGGACGAAGAAACCAAAAAATATTAACGAATGACGCAAACGTCAGAAAATTTTGGGAACCAACAACTCATCATTTTTCCATAACGCGCATTATGGGTACCACACCGGCGCCTATTTCTGCCGTGAAGCAGTAATGTGTAAGCTTTATTGTGTTTCGGTCTGAAAGGCGCCGTAGCTAGTGATATTAAATGATATATAGACTCAACATCTTATGTCTCGAGGTTAGGAGCGCAGTTGTAGTGCCGGTCAGAATATTTGGGTTATTAATTACGTTACTGAACTCTTATTTTCTTTAAAAAAAACTTGGACCGTTTCTCTATTTAAATTTTAAATATTGAGACTTAATAGTGCAAGTAATTATTATTAACAAAAAAGATTATTTTATTCATATTTTTATAAGTCGTCTTCCTTAAAAAAGTCTTGAAGTAATAAGTAGGGTAAGTTAATATTTTATTAAAAAGTTTTAAAAGAGTACTTTGTTGCTTATAGACATCTCGATAAATAAACTTTCTTTGTTTATAGCACCATATTTATTTACGCGAAACAATGACTCGTCTGTTCGAATCGAGCAGTAATTAAAAATTATATGGCATTTCCATTACAGGGGAATTATTCGAGCGTATGTAAAACCAACAGCAATATCAAGTTTAAAATTTTATCCTATTATATCCCAAATACGGTTTCGGATAAGCGCTGATTTTCCCGTTCCACTTTTAAATGTATGTATTATATGATGTATTTGTGTGCATATTGTTTCCGCTTTTGTAAAATGCGGCATGTTTGATTCAAACACGAAAAACGTAAAACTATTTTTGTGCATTGACATTTATAAAGCCTTCAGATAAAATTTAAAAATACAACTGACAAAATGTCGAATAGTGGTTTGAACTTTTTCCATACCTGATATATTGGCCGTTAGTTAAAATATATTTTTTTTTAAAACAACCTGTAGACGAATTCGACACACGTTTTCACTTAAGTTTAGTTTGCTAAAGGCTCGTTAAGTTTTTAAGTTAAGTTACTTTGACATACTTGTGATATTACTTACAATTTCTTTCAGACCTTTCTCCATACCTATTCTGTTAACTTTGCTATCAGCCAAATTTCATGATTCCAGATCATTGGGGAATATAATATAAGTTAATTAATATAAGTATCTGTATACTAGCTTTTTTCCGCAACTTCGTCCGCGTGGTATTGTTACTTTGGGTAGCATTTTAATTTTTAAGGATACTTTCATAATAATTAACATAAAAATGCTCATCCACTGCTGGCGGCGCTCTTTTTCGAGAAAGCGAATATCAATTGTCATTGTGGGCAGTCTCTTCAATATAGCATTTCCCTATTATAACTTTAATCTCTTATTTCATCCCCACCTAGGCCAAAGTTTAAAAATGCTCGAACAAATATTTACAAATTACTTGTTATCAAGTAACTTAATATAAAGTTTCATGAAATTCCCATGAAAACTTTCATCCCTCATTTTAACCCGTTTATACCCTTTTTATAGAAAAAGTGGTAGTTTATGTCCATAGACAAGAGCTTCGGCTCTTGTCTATCTGGTAACAAATAAACTTACATTCACATTTATAATATAAGTAGGGATGTAGGGATTAGGCTTCAATGCCCATATTTGAAATCTATTAATGATTTTTTTGGAATGTAAAATATTTTGTATTATTTTATGTGACAAATAGGTACTATTAATACGCTGCTTTCTCACCAGATTATTCCGTACCTACACTTTTCACTAAGCTTTCTTTAAATCCCAATTTCTATTTCTTGGATTCATTTCTCGAGAAGCTACAACATCTTTAACCTAGTGTAAATTTTTTTATTCGAAATTAAATGGACAACTTAAAACATAATGCAAAGACTGAACAGTTGTCAGTTAAATTATCATTGAATGTATATTTATTTTTATAACTGTGATAAATATTGTTTTTATTTTCAGGTAATCACATACTTGAAACAATCAAGCAGTGAATTTCTGTGGAAAAATTGTAAGTATTCACAGTCTAAACAATTATCTCTAAAGCGAGCCTACAAGTTGAACAAAGGAAGTCATTTCTTACAATAAAGTTGAAATGAAAGTCCTAAGTGTACAATTTAAACTGATTCACAATTAATGAATAACTTGTCTGAACTTGAAAGCTCCAACAGACAGGCTTAAACTTTAGTTTTTAATTTAAGACTGGGCAGACAGAAATAAAAAGTTTCAGTGTAATAATGAAAGTTGGAAAGTATTTTGAGCACGTCGATGGGGACTTTTAATTAATTTGGAAAAAATTGCCTAACTCATGCCAAATAGTACAATTGAAACAAATAAAATGGAAGTTGTTAAGTTACACGGCAGCCCGCGACTTCGTTTGATTGGATCGCGATTACGTAGGGCTCTGACTAGAGTGAAAAAAAAAACGATATTTGCTTCAGAACAATTGAAAACTTCAGTAAATCGTGATAAATAATACGAAATAAAACACTTTTTTCTGTTCTATTCAATATGCATAAAGATATAAACAACCGGAAGACTGAGCCTCGCTCGGATTTTTAAGAATGTATAAAACTTGAACAAGAAAAAAACTAATAGTAATTTTTGTAGGTGTTTCTTATTAACACATGGATAGAACTATTTTTTTTTAAATTGAAACCTAGCTAGATCCATTTATCGCCCCCGAAAGAATTATGAAAATCGTTGAAGCCGTTTCCGAGATTCAGGTTAGACATATATACAAGAATAGCTCGTTCAAAGATATAGGATTTTAACAATGTATTCTAGAGGCAAACTTACCCTAACAAACGTTACATATCCGAGAATAACAGATCAGTCTTTTCAATAGCAACAAACTTCAAAATATCCCAATTTATTCCTCATAGCATAAACAAGGTGGTTTCAAAAATGGTTTCTGCCGTGTAAATATTATGTTCTAGCTGACCCGACAGACGTTGTTCTGTTGATAATAAAAAAACTCTTGCAGGTGGAATTTTGTAAAATCTACTTGCCATAAGAAATATTCATACCAAATTTTAAGTTTCTTTCGCTTTATATTAGGTAGCAAATCAAATCAATTAAAATCACTTCATCACGTTCATGTAGGTCACGGAAATGACACTTATGAATGTCAAAAAAAAGTATTTTTTCTTATTGAATCCACTACTTCGTAAAGGGTTGAGCTAATGAGAAGAAGTAGCAAAAATCTCAATCATACGTGGAAATCACTAATATATGTATATGGAAGATTTTCCAGGTTTATAATCAAGTTTAATATCGATAACTGTTTAAATAGAAAAACATTTAGTTATATTTTTTAAGTTTATAAAAAGATTATTCTTCGCTCAGATCTGCGAAATATTACAATATCTCCCAAGAATTTCAAAGTCTTAACTTGATAGCTCAGCCAAAGGAGCTATAAGCCATTATCATTTACATTATTTATTGACGAAATACTGCGAACATTTTCAGGTGAAACTTTGCTTCTTAATCGGGAGGAGTTCTTGAAGTTAATTACTATATAGGATTGGATTACCGGAAGCAGTTCATTAAGTTAATTAAATCAGATAGCTTTCGTAAAGAGCGCTATTATGAGATATGAAAATTAGGATAATCGTGATCTCGGTTGGAAAATTCTTATCTCATCTAAGCTACCCGTAGATTATTACATTTTCCATTTTAAAATTTGATGCCATACGAATACTGATTGTAATTTTAATTTAATTGTAAATATAATTAGTTGGTATCATGGTTTTCAAATATATAATCGATGGAAATTCTATTGAATATTGAAATGTTTCGCATTATTTATATTGAAGATTTATAATAAATCGTTATAATACAATAACGAACGTAGAATTTATAGGCAGGGAGGAATTGGTAATAAATTCTTGTTAAGTTAATTGTGTATACCTAGAAAACAAAAATAGTATTTCAGTCTTACAAAATGCTAATAAAAGCGCGAACCTCCGAAGGGAATGTAGAAATGCGAGCATGAATTTGTTTTCTTTTTGGTTTGTTTGTATGTTCTGCTTTCACGCCTTAACTGATCAGTGTTTTGAACAAGCGACGTTCAGGGATACCGGGTACATTAGAGTATAATATTAGGTACCCTATGACGGTAAACTAGCGTAGCGCCCCAAGGTATAAGGCTTAAAGTGTATTTTATGAGTATCAAAGTTATTTGTTTTATTATAAACACCATTAAAACGTTACCTTTAATGGCACTGCCATTTTTAACTCATCGCGATTTATGTAAATTAATATTTACAGCATTTATTTTTTACTAAATCAACGAAAAATGATGCAACATAAATAAATACTCAAAGGTTTTGACTATTCCTGAAGACTGAAAGAAAAAAAATCTTAATTCATAAAAACAATCACAAGAGTAACAGTATTATTAAGACATTATCCACATACACTGTAAATAAATAAAGATGTTATACGAGCGTTATAAAGACATAGGACATACATAGTAATGTACGATACTATCTTCTACACGACATGAAACAGAATTTCTGATGACAGGATAATCCAACCAAGACAGATACGTAAACAAAATATCCAACAAAAATATTATTCCCAAGATAAGTTTGGTTACCATATGCATCTTAAACATAAGCCATAATAGGTATTTTGTAATTCAAAAATATTAAACACGGTTAAACCTACCGGGCATAGTTGTAATATTGAACTTTACACAAGTAGTAATAATGTTAGAGAATCCTTATAGTTTCAATTGTGAACCCGTACTTAGCTGAGCTCTGAATTGACTATCAAGTGGCCCTTCTGGTTGGCATGGAATAAATGAGTCCGTTCGGTTTGATTCACGCCAATGGGGAAGGGAATGTACGGCTACGAATAAAACAAATTAAACCCGCCGTTACCATCCCACTTCTGAATAGTCCACTTTTATTGAACTGGACTTAGGACATACGGTACAAGCCACGTGAACCCTTTTGTACTATAAATTTTATACTGGCAACGAGGCTTTTATGCTTTTTAAGGAAAAGGAGAACAAATGAGCATAATAATGATGTCTGCGTACCGTAAGTCATCACTCGCAAACAAAAACTGGTTGAAAGCCTTCGTCTTCAGACACTGCGGTATTTGGGACGAGAAGATTTTACGGAGCTTCCTGATTCTCGTTCTATAACATGTTAGAATTTCGTAGCTATTAATATATTTGAGTGATATATATGTTTTGGCTGCCATACTCTGAAACTTGGTCAACTTCAAATAATTTCACGTGTTCAATCGTCGATTTAAGAAAATGTATTGAAATAGACGTTATTTTGCAAAAATCCATATCCAATCTAAATCGTTCTATATGTTAGTATATGAAGTGTCATGTTCCCCAAATATCACGAATAAATCCGACGTGCTCAAAAGAAATAGAGCATATATTTGAATTTTATTATACAAGTTCATAGTTTGACAAGCTATACAAAGTCGTGCTGAAATTGAACGTCCGTTGCACCAGCGTACTATTGTTTCCCGGGTATTGATTGCTAGAACCTGGAGCCCTATTACGAAAATCGAAATACGAAGTTTCGGTTGACGCATCGTACGTTTTCCTATGACGAAAGTCTTTCGGATTCGAAGATTGATACGAAGTTCGCAATCAGACATTTTTTCTTTCGTTTACCTTATTCCCAAATTCACTTGACATTTACTTTTTCGTTGTTTGAGATTAATAAGGTCGTAACTACAACTTCACTTTTTATGGTTATGTCTATGGTTCCGTATCGAAATCTGTCCGCACTTCGGATCCGAAGTGCTTTGGTAATAAGATTTAATTTGAAGTTCGTCGTTCTTTCGTTTTGAGCGAAACTTCGGCTTTCGATTTTGGTAATTGAACTCCTGTCTCGCTTTACTTTTAATTTTTGCCGTTCCAAATTCTATCATTATTAATATCATATAAATAAGAAGAAAGATAGACCAGATTAAATCGAATATTATTTTCATTATTAAAGGACAACTTTGAGAGAGGAATCATGTTGAATTAGCATCAAATAATAAAGTTTCTTTCAAACACCAAAGAACGCATCAGATTTACATTTTATAATATTCCAAAAGTTGTTGAAAGATGACAAATTATTGTTTTACTGTTAGTAGTAATTCAATTTCTTGCGCCCGTTCTTCTCAGGAGAGAGGCATAATGTGTCGTTTAAGTGATTTTAAATCCTATTTTAAATAAAAATATTTGGTTTTGAACAAATCATTACAGTTAGATTTAATTGAGGTAGGAAGTAGATTTAGTGGAGGTAGGAGGTAGATTTAGTGGAGGTGGTAGGTAGATATAGTGGAGGTAGGTTTGGAGGTATTTAAATGAATTGCTAGTTTTGCAAAATTAATATTTACCTAACTATAGATAGGCGGCGAGTGGCAACCCTATGGTCATACTTTCCAACCTGTTCTCTGGCAAATTTTGTTCTAACTGATCGCCCTTATTCGACTTAAGTGTTACCTGAATGAGCGTGACAAAGCCGAGCGTGGCAAGTCAGTCTCATTCAATTATTACAAAAAAATGGCATAAAGAACTCTTAACTCAAAAACTGTATTCATAATAATTTTAAGTAGTGAGTTATAGCTTTCAATTATTGTAAATGATTGTTAGGAATTTATTATTATGCAAATATTGAAACGCTTAGAAATTTTAAGCCTTGAAATGTAAATGTTGCCATTTCTTATTCGAGCCACAAGAAATAAATTGTTAAGTGGTTGCTGTTGATTTTCTTAGTTTTCTCTAGACTGTGATTACTCTCCAATATTTCTCGATACTTTGCCGCTAGAGACTCCTTTGGGTATAATAAGATAAATCGAATGAAACTCATTGTTACGTTTTGTGTAACAATTTTTTCACATGATAAAACAACTACGTTCTTATCTTGCGTGTATGAATTAAACATAGACAACAAACCTAGGAGGTTCTTTGACATCTTCAACGATTAAATTTTTTAAAGTAAACTTAGATTTTATTTCAACTCATTTATTATACTTAACGTCTTCTTATTCGAAACAAACATAAACTCGCAATCCCATTTACGGGGCTCCGTATAATTGCTAAATCTTTTAAAGTGGATTGTGTTATATTTTATAATAAACTCCCAAATAATATTAAAATATTACCTATTAATAAAATTTAAATGTATCGTAAAAAATAAATTAATATCTAAAGCCTATTATAATGTGAAAGATTACTTGAATGATAAAGATAGTTGGAATTAATATTTCGAAATTTAGTTAATGAATATTGTTATACTCATTTGTATATTATTGTAACGTTTGTACTTCATTCTTCATTCAACAGGTAGTCCACTCCCAACTTACTCCTTAAATCAAAATATGTATACAGGATGCAAATTTTAAATGCAACTTGAAAGGAAAAGGGAACCTAAGTACTTAAGATTCGAGAGGAAAATAGACTGAAAGGTTCTTCTTTAAGGAAGAAGGTAGAAAGGAATCTTCTTTATTCTTATTAAGAAACTAGCTGACCCGACAGGCGCTGTTCCGCCAATAGAAAATAATAAGGACTAATATCGTATTTGTGCAAACGGTATTTACAATACCGCTTTATAATTGTCTATTTTGAAAATATTACTATGGATCTAGTATGTTATTTTTAAGAGACACATGATATCGTGGACTTTTCTATAGTCCTATATAAGACACACAATCCCATCATACATTATTATGTTATATCTAGAAGGGTATAGACAGCGCTTTCGTTGAAAGCTCCCAGACGGTATATTTTTTCAGTACCTCCAACAAATATCGTTAATGTCTACTAAAACTTTACAAAATATATATTCAAAGCCTTCCTCGAGAACCATGCTATTAGTGATAACAGCATGAAAATGGGAGCAGTAGTTTTCGAGACAGATAGACGCTGCGGAGGAATTTGTTTTATAATATGTAGTGATAAATAAGTATTTTGAAATACTCTTGTCTCTGAAAATCAAATCGGCTTAAATACAAAATATAGCACGCAATACTTTCCTAGTATCAATCAATACGGACGATCGTAAGGATCAAATCTCTGTAACAAACATACGTAATTTAAATGAAAGGAAATCCATTAAATCATTGTAACGACCTTAGTCTTATTTTAATTGAACGTAAAAGACTAGCTTCAAAATGAATTGAGTCGTTACTTGTCGGTCGCGATTTCTGCATACCACAGAGGTAATTTACATCTTTGTGATTCAAGAAATAAGTTTCTATTAAATTAATCTTTGCACAGCGCTATTTTTCCCTATTTCAATTTTAAATTTGGAATGTAATATTTAAATTACTCATGGCCCACGCAGTTCTGTGGCATCTAATAAAGAGTTTGCATTACAGATATATGAATATTAAAACAATTTTGGCGTGAAAATTTCTTGAATGATATTGAGCTATTAGTTATTAGTTTATTAGTTTAGATAAAGACGAGTTTACAAAGAGAGCGCGATTAGTCAGAGCAAAATAAAATGCTGAAACTAAATAAATATATATTAAAAGAGTGACAATGAGTTTCTTGCCACTCCTTTTCATTAAAGCTCACTTTTTCCGCAGTGGTAACGTTATTGACAAAATTTGGTAACATTACTCATAAGTGTCATTTTGACCGTAGTGAATAATTTTTTCTTTTTTGCTTTCGGGAGAGGGTTAAAACAACATAAATTTCAGAAAAGACACATATTTCACTAATCAAATATGCCTGTCAAAGTAAGGGCTAATAGAAAGTTATATAAAGTCCGAATGAATTATTTTTTGACGAAGTGCAGCCACGAATTCCAATATAAAAGTCGTATTAAAAGCGCGGCTAAACGCAAAGCAAAGGAACGAAAGCAACAAACAGTTCGTAGTAGTTCAGCAGTGATATGGCGAGCAGTCGTTTAATAAAATGGCTCTGAATGTTTGGTCTATTCAACCCTCGCCCTGTGCATTTTACCCTTGTAAGAAAAGTAGATTCTTGGAAATGTACTCCAGCCAAAGAAATTCAGGCTTAATAAAAGTAAGTTGAGCTCCTTTACTATTAAATAAATAAAGTTGCATGAGTAAATTGCACAGGGATCATTACATTTCCTATTTGGGCTATCTTGGACGGTTCTGTTTGCGTATGAATTGTTTTCATCGAGGTTATTGCGGGCACGGAAACTATTTCTGTCGGGACAGGTAACAACAATTTTTCATCGTTCATTCAAAGGTGTATGGTTTAAAAATTATTTTAGAAGTAACCGCTTTATAAACTTTGGTTTTTGAATTGTTAAATTATTTTAAAATTTTGATTGGATCAGTTAGATATATATGTTATGTTACTCAATAATTAAATGTTAACACTAGGAATAAACATAAACTTGTTATGCTTAATATCGTTAAGGTCCCAGGATCCCAGAAAATGAAAAAAACTTTTTTTTAGTACAGATTACTATAACGTTAATGATTTTCTTAAATATACCACTGAGATTGGGAATGGAGCGACGACCCTCATGCTATTTAATGATAAATTAGGTTTTCACGTCAAAAAAGAAGAACCCGCTGAGTTCCTTGAGCAGGTTTTCAGGTTTCAGGTCTTAGGCATACATTTTCGAATGGGTTGTGAGTTTTAATGTTTAGTATGCGACTTTAAATTCTATTTTGAATAGAAATATTTCGATTTGAATTTGCTTCTTTGCTATGTGAATATCCAACAATAATGACAAAAAGTTATTTTTTTACAAAAATAAAATATTAAAAATTACTTGATTTGACTGAAATTGTCAGTTGCGGATAAGTACCGGAGCTTTTGATATTTCACTTCTTAATTACATTAGATCATAATATTATTGTTTTTTAATTTATTCAACTTAAATATAACTAATTCACATATTTTTTCGAATGCGGTATTCACCTTCAATGGTAATGTTTAATTTAATTTTAGTTTAATAAAATTTAAATAAAGAAATATTTCTGTTGCAAGTGCCATGGGCGTGGGTTGAAAGGAGAATAGCTATCCCGATATAATGTAAAGGTAACTTGACTGACACGATTAAATAAATAAATTTCACAAAAAAAAAAACAAATAAATAAACGAGTATACATACTCCTTCCGATATCTAATCAATGTAAGTGTTAGATATAGACGCTGTTCTCAGCTTATGGTATTACATTGTTACTGAATAGGCACATAATTTTGAAAAAAACTACTTAAAATGTTATCCCGTTGTTTGATCTTATTTCTGCCGCCAATTCATACCCATCACATCTGGATGACTTCCATGAAAGTATGGGCATGAAGTAGTAGTTTGTATGTTTGTAATTTGGTATAGTTAGGACTACCTAACTACTAACTATTGAAAGGTGATATTAACAGACTAACGAGACTTAACATATTATTCGTCCACATTCCAGCGAAATTTAAAAAATACCGATTAGCTTCTACTAAATGAGCAACTTGCTGTGGAGAATCTGAACCACGCCAATTGGAAATGGTCTGTTACTTCATCACTCAATTATGCATTTCAATTCTTTAATGTTGTGCATAGCATTAAAGATTTATTTTGAAATAGTCATCTTAATTCTCATTTGCGTTATTCTTAGCGCCGTGACTATTCTATAGTCATCTTAACAATTTGTTATGTTTTTAAAGTGATGTATGATCCCTCACTTCTAGGATTAACAGAAATAAAATTTGAAAAAAATATTTATGTACGATGTTCGAACCCATGCCCTCTGGCGTGAGAGGTCGTGGGTTCGAGTCCCACATCGTTCATAAAAATTTTGTTTTTTAAATTTTATTTGTATAATAGTCATCTTAATTCTCACATGCTATGGCACTGAGAAACAGTCATCTTAATTCTCACATCCTACGACGCTGAGAAATATTCATCTTAATTCACACATGCAACGGCGCTGAGAAATAGTCATTATAATTCTCAATCAATATGCAAGAACGTTAGTTACCTTAAGAATTTTATGCATATTTACCATTTACCCTAAACAATTCAAATAATATAGTATCTTTAGATATCGCAAAATAAAACGCAATAAAATAAATTCAGGGGCCTGAAGTCGTGACTCGTTTGATGCAACTAAGACTAACAAAACAAGAAAATTAAATTTCAGGTTTCTGTAGATAACACTTATCGCTTGGACCACAAAGCAATAGTGTTAGGGATAAGTCGTGTTTCGACGTGATTGCGCGTAGATCGCGACACCTGTATCAGACACAGAGGACTGGCGCGGCGCTGTATTACGCGTTCACAAACACGGCTGCTGTTGACATTGCCGGGTTAAGTCTCTACTACCTACAGCGTACGGATATTACATCCCTGTGGTTTTGAGCTTTGAAAACTGGAAATCTGCATAGATAGATACACAAAGGTGTAATCAAAACAATTTACTAAAATACTGGCTGTATTAAATTCAAATTCAAGTTTAAATTCTATAGTATTTATACTTTTAAGACTCTATATTCAGTATTTTCTATTTTTGTTAAAATTTATATTATTATTGTTAAAACTGAATAAAGTCTCAGGGTTCGGTAGTGGTCAAAGAATAAGGAAATTTTTTTAACCACTACAGAACTCTTAGACCACTCTATTCAAGTTTCTAAATATCTCTAATAGTAACGATCATAAATTTTAAAAACAAGACCACTCTATTCAGGTATAAAAATATCTATTATAGTTACAAAACATAATTTTTCAAAACCGAATAAAAGAGTATAAATCAATTCTTTGACCACTACGGAACCCTAAGACCACTCTATTCAGGTTTTAAAATATCTATTATAGTTACGAATTGTTAATAACTGAATAAAATAATTAAAATAAATTCTTTAACCACTACAGAAGCTTACAACCACTCTATTCAGGTTTAAAAATATCTATTATAGTTAGGAATCATAATTTTTAAGAACTGAATAAAATAATGTAGGTAAATTCTTAAACCACTATCATACATATATGCATCCTATGACCACCCTATTCAGATTTTTACATATTATTATTATAGTTACAAATCATAATTTTATGTTTGTTATCTCTGCTATCCAGTAGTCATTTATGCATAATAGCATTCTTTTAATATTCAAATTACATTCGCAAGGCTTACAAGGACCGAAAATTGGGGTTGAAATTGGGTTCATTACAAATTCCATAAAGAAAACAATGGGCATTCAATTAAAACAATATGGAAAACGGACAGGGGCCCCCAAGTTACATGATATTATAGTTGATATTATTGCCAGTTATTAAGTTTGTGAGGGCTTATCGCCATTCCGCATTGAATTCTAAGTAGGGAAATATTTTTGGACGGCAGTTAGTGGCATTTTTTTTTGACAATCAGGTACGAAAGATTCTTGAAAAACCCAAAGATTCTGAGCTGCACTCGAGACATAAGATGTTAAGTCTCATTTGCCCAGTAATTTCATTAGCTACGGCGCCCTTCAGATCGAAACACAATAATGCTTACACATTACTGCTTCACGGCAGATATAGGCGCCGTTGTGGTACCCATAATCTAGCCGGCATCCTGTGCAAAGGAGCCTCTCACTGGTAAAGGAGCCTCCCTCTGTCTGTCCGTCTGCCACCAGGAAGTATATCATGACCCGTGATAGTTAAATTACTAATAAAAAAATAATAAAATGTACGTACGATTACAAACATTTATTTAAATCCATTGAGCTATTTCGATTCATAAATATTTCTATAAGTGAAGTCATTACTTAATTTTAATTACTTAATAATAATAATACACCATATAGTGAAAAATAACATAAGTGACGATTCGAGAGCATTTATATTTTCTTAAATCTTTATAAGTTCTTCAATCTCAAAGATAAATTTGTAAATGTTAATGTTTTTCAGTAAGTGTTTATTTCAATCTTAAAATTATTGATGTATCTGAGAAACGAAACACCTCGCTGTTCACTTTATCTATATTATCTTCATTTCCTCTGTGATATTTCTTTACTTGTATTTCTTTCCGAAGCACACTGAAACGGATGAGTTTAAAAAGAACGCCTTTTCTCATTGTTATGCAAACATCAAATGAATTCTATTCGTATTCTAAAGAATGCACGTATTAGCTAAAGCTGATACGGAGTCGTTTTGTTAAATCGTTTACTTTTCGCTTCAGTACACCTCTTTTATTCTTTTATGGAAGACGAGGATAAATAAAGTAGGGGTTCTGGTCCTAAAGTATCATTAAGAGAAAAACTAAATTAATTAAAGTTTCTGACTGTTGCATCTCAATGTATTCTTGATAATGTTCTGTATGTTATATGTACATTAAGAAATTAGCTACAAACTGGGACAATTATAATGTTAACATGTGGAACAAATATAAACTTAAGCCTACTACTCAGTTGAGTTAGTAAGACTTTTATTGGGCGATGGTTTTTACAGCATGATTGCAGAAATTGTTCAAAACAAATGTATTACGAAATACAAGAGGTTTGTTATAAAACGCTTGCGTGGTTATTATAACATTAATTCTTTTCTTAATGATACCACGTATTGGGAATGGAGCTACCGCTCACAAGCAAATTTTAAATATTATTGTACATATATATAGTAACTAAATTTAAAAAAAGATTTTCGTTTTTAAATCGTTTTTCGTAAAGGCTTATTTGATATCAATTAATATTAGATTTTGCGTTAAGTTACATCCTGTCCCCCTGAAAACTTTCTCTGGAAAGTAAGCAATGTCTAAGTACGCTCTGTACATGACAGCCTTAGACTAGCACGGAATAAGTCCGGTTTTCTAACATGTCTGGATTCTATTTTTAATTAAATGGAATACAGAAAAAAAAACGCAAGTGTTCCTCATCCAAATTAAACTCTTTTTAAATGACAAAAATGCGTGTAATTGTCAAATTAAAAAACAAAGTCTCGTAGAAGGCCGGAAGCCTCTTATGGTTCACCGATGGGTCCAAAGTGGAAAATGAAGTTGGCTGTGGAGTCTATGGAGAAAACCCCAGGTTTACATCCAACATAAAGTTCGGGAGATTCGCCTCCATATTTCAAGCAGAGGTATACACCATTTTCGAATGCGCGGAAACCAATATCCAGAAAGGCTACTTCAAACAAAACATATACATTCACTCTGACAGTCAAGCAGCATTGTTGGCTTTAGACGCAAACTTAACGGCGTCAAAATTTGTCAAAAATTGTACTGACTGACTAAACACATTAGGCATAAAAAATAGTGTGATCCTCAGATGGGTATCACTCCCAGGGCATACCGGAGTCATAGGCAATGAAACGGCTGATGAGTTCACAAGAGCTGGAGCTTAAGCAGTCCAATACGGTCTGGAAACTATTTGTGAACTGCCTAAGAGCTCCACTTGTCACACCCTGAGGAACCAATGTCAAGAAGAAGCATTTAAACGCTGGAGCAAATAAACAGGTTTAAGCCATTCCAAAGCCTGATAAAGGCATAATAACAGAAACGCGAATCAAGACCTATCATTGAGCAGGAAAAAACTATGCATACTTACCAGGATGCTAACTGGGCACTGTCGCCTAAATAAGCACCTCAGTGTGGTTGGAATAAAAAGCCTTGAGGCCCAAGAAACGCCTTCTCATTTGCTTTGCAATTGCGGCCCACAATCCCACCATCCTTGGCGAAATCGCATCGCGCATCCTGCTCCCAAATGATTTTTTGTAACACTCGTGTCAAGAAGATATTGCGGTTCGTAAATGCGGCAGGACTTGACGACGACCTATAAGTATGAGTGACGAACAGATTAGCTCAATTCTGGACGTGGTGTTACTAGGACCCAATTAGGACTAGCCAAATAGCCACATAGCTGCAAATAATAATCATAATAATAATTGTTAAATTAGTTTTGCGTAAAAGTTACTTTTGTTATTATTAGTCCGGATTAATCCGGACGGATGGTAACCCTACACGCATTTGAAACCGCTAGGCTATCACGACTACAAGTTATGTAAATGTTATTTCATTTCATCTATATTCTTAAGAGCCCTTTTTTTATTAAAACAGATATTCATTTGGCTTGGTTCCATTATATATAATTCAAAACTGCTGCGGCAATGGAAGCTAGTACAAGAGACCGTTGCAGGCGGGAGCACTGATGCTGACGAGGCAAGCGGTTCCGCTGCCGACTCTCCTAATTGGTAAATCTTAGCTGACGCGGCTCTTTGCAATTACGCCGAGACTATGCAACCGAATTGATGAGAAATTTAATGCATCGCAACTGAATTTGAATTGATTTTAATTAATTACTGATCGGACAGGGCTTTGTTCGACACTGTTCTGGTTAGTAGAGCTTTATTTAAATAGGCAAATTGTTTAGCGGTGTTTCATCCTAGTTCGGTAATTGAAATGAGAAGTCCATCTACATTCCTAATATATTTGCTTTAATTTTGGTTTCTGTTTAGCCTTGAGGTTATTGTTAAATTTTATTGATATTTAATGTAAGTAGTTAGTATTTTTGTTGCATCACTTTACATATATGTAACTGAAACGCTTTGTAAAAAGATGAAGCTGTAAATGTTGGTTTAAAAGAGTGGCAATGAGTTTCTTGCTAATTTTTCTCATTAGCTCAATCCTTTATGAAGAAGCGGTAGATTCAATAAGAAAAAAAATTATTTGACTTTCATAGGTGTCATTTCCGTGACCTACATGAATAAAGTCATTTTGATTTGAATCATTTTCTATATTTCAAATTTATAAATTGTGCGATTGTATCAGATTCATAAAAGTGTTCTTATTTTAAATTTATTTATTGAAATTATTGTTGAAAGTAAATAAAAAATGAATGGATGTGTGGCGGTCCTCCACAGTGCGGTTTTCAAGGAGCTTTCTTCCACTAAAAACTACTACAAAGCTGTGGAATGAGCTTCTTGTGCGGTGTTTCAGGGACGATACGACATGAGTACCTTCAAAAAAAGCGCGTACACCTTCCTTAAAGGCCGGCAACGCTCCTGTGATTCCTCTGGTGTTGCAAGAGATTGTGGGCGGCGGTGATCACTTAACAACAGGTGACCCGTACGCTCATTTGTCCTCCTTTTCCATAAAAAAAAAATTGTTAGTGAAATATGGCAGTTGCTAGCTTTCAGTCCCCTCGTGTTGTGGATCTCCATGGGCGGTTGTCTCACCACTTCCACTCTCGTACTCGGCACGCACGGCCTCATTATCTCTGGACCTCGCTGGAACGTCAAACCCCCTCCCATTTCCGTTTCATCCCCTCGCGTTCGTCCTGTTGCATCAATACGGTTTACAGTTTCATTACTGTTAGGTACATGTCGTTATATGTCGTACTATCACCGCTTTGTTTTTGAAGTTTTCATTGTTACGTTTTGACTTTTGATAATAGCTCTGTAGTTTCTATTGTTTTATGTCGCTGTAATAGTACTGCTAGAAAAACAAATTCTTTTTGTTACCGAATCCAGATTCATTCATTGATTTTTCATAATAATCAGCATCACAACACAACACCAATACTTAAAAAATAAATCGTTGTTTATTTCTTAATAATAATATCCTAGTGATTCTTGTTTTGCACACCGTAACAAACCGACGATGTGACGTCATCGACGTCAGGTCTAGAAATAATTTAACCGAGTTGTATGATTTGAAGGTAGGCCCCTAAACGAAGACAAACGTTAATTCTTGTAATGTGATCACCGAGCGCAAATCCCAAACGCCGACCGATTCCAATTAATTCTGCAGTAAACACAGAAACAGCAACGATATCTAAGAAATGCCTATTTTGGGTATTGTTTGAATCGAATTCGTAATTGAAACGGATCGACTTGGTAACATTCAACTCACGTAGAGAAGTTGTGCGTTCGACTGTTTGATCCCGAGCGATACGTACCGATACTCAAACATTATTATTACAAAGAGTATTCGACTATATTGCTATATATTCTTGTCAGCGATAAATTAATAATGATTTTATTGTTATCGTAATAAAGAAACAAATGAAGGTTTTATATTCGTTTGCAATCAGTCTATCAACGATGGTGTTATTATGATACATCTATGGAAAATAATGATAATTGTATATTAATAAAACAGTTAATCTTAGCCTATATATGATTATTATTGTCTTTTCCAAATCTGTTGATCACTCTTACAAGATTTAGCCGTAAAAATTGTTCAAAAATAGACATAGGCATATTTTTATTTCACATCACACAAATTAATTTACAAAGTTTTATTAAACACCTTAAATTAATAACAGTATAGCTTAAAGTAAAGTAATATTTGTGAAAAAATATAATCAAGAATATAATCAAGAATTATGCGAAAATGGACACCGCTCAGCGTATGCTGTAGCAAATGCTGCAGCGCTAGTTTTCAGCGTAGCCCATTACGAGACAAACTCGCGCAATGGTTTAAAAACGTTTAAAAAAAATTAGATACTAACAGGATAACACATATATAAAACTGAAAACCTACCCAAATAACTTATACATAGAAAATACAACATTGAAGAATAAAGAAAGAAAAATTTACCAATATAAAAGAAGATGGAGAATCTTATGAGCTTAGACTTACACCATCATGTGAACACAAGCCTATCCAACTCCTCGACAGCATCAACCTAGTGAGAAGACTTTAAGAACTAAACCTTTTGCATTAGTGTAGTGAAACGTTAGTGTAATATGCTAAGTGTAAAGAAAAAAAGAACATAGTGTCTTCCCCTTAAAAATGACAATAAGAGTCGTGCCAATGGATATTTTCTTAGTTTTACTTAGTAAATTAAGTTAAAATTAAATTGCTTATAAGCCTAAGGCTTGATTGTAATAAAAATAATAAATCTTAGATTATTATCATAAAAGGAACAAATATATTGTCTTATTTTGCTATTGTATACAAAGAGGTACTGGGTACGGATAAAAAAATTTAATTAGTATCTGTGAGGCGACCTAAGTAAGTTCTCAAATTAATTGATTTTATTCAAAATAGGATTTAAAAACTCCTATTGAACGTCAGAAACTACCACCGATTCTAATATTTCAGTGGTAGTTTTTGTCGTGCAATAAGTGACTTTGAATCCTATTTTGAATAAAAATATTTGAATTCGAATTCAGACCTGAAATGAACGGCCGCAATAATCTCAGTGGGTTTCTTCTTTATAGTTATATAAAATTTCTTCACGATATATTTGAGGAAGGTCGCTCCATTCCAGTTAGTACTATTATTAAGAAAGTTATTTACGTTATTACCTTTACGACATAAACGTCTTTAACATTTCTTATGACTTTTGCATAAATTATTGGGATCATCCCAGAAAATGGCTATGTAAAAGCTTTACATCACATCGCCTAAGAAAAGACTAATTCGACTAAACCGAGTAGTAGGCATAACAAGTTTGTGTTTGTTCCTGGTATTAGCATTATGATTGTCACAGTTTCTAGCAAATTTTCTAACGGTAACCATTCACAACATCATCAAGAATATATTGAGATGTTACAGTTAAAATGATTATTTAATTAAAACTCTCTGACTGACTAACTGAAGAAAATAATTTAGAAATATTTTAGTCAAAATATTAATGCGATTTATCGCATCACAGAATTACCCAGATAATTTATTACAAAGCTTAATTTTTGATATTCAACTTTATTGCAGTAAAGCACGTGAAGTTAAAAAGACGTAACACAAACTAGGTTACAAGGTAATTTGTTACATAAGCGCGCACAAAGAAAAGCTAAAGTAATATCAAAGTCGTGTGAAATGTGCGTGTCGGGAATGAAATGGAAACAATTAAAATGATTCCCATGCGGTCGCGAGATACAAGATGTTGCGACTTTCCAATTTAACTTCGTGTTCTCTCTACCCATCTATTCCCATCTCATAGTTTATTCTGTGACATTCCCGAGCCTCCGACATTTTTATGTTTTCCTTATCAATTTTATTAAGCTATTTACGATAACGCTCAATTTATTCGAAGCAGTGCCAAATTTAATGTATGAATAAAATATATACGCTTTACATAGAAATTTGCCTGTGTTTGAATGTGACGCAAAATTTTAAAATGATTTTTATCCAATTCAAACGTACAATTAACTTGAAATTTGATTCGAGAGCCATATTATTATAAAAGAAAATTCTAGAATTCTATTTATAAGTACTCTTAAAGCTGTATTTAATAAACAGAAAAAAAAACTGAGAATTTTTTAAACAACAATAAATCAATAGAGATATCTATTGAAGAACTCACCATACCATTAAATATGATTTTTTACCTATCATCCTGGCCCATATGCTCATGTGTCCTCCTCCTCTATAAAAAAGGAGCGGGTTCAAATCCTGCATCGTCATTTTCGGCTCATCAAACATAGCCCCCCAAAAAAATTTTTTTTCTATTTTTGAATTTTCAATATCGCATTTCGTTAGTTCGTAGTTTGTTCTTAATTGTTCACTATAAATAATTGTTTGTTCTTTTGTTGTTTATTTAAAAACAATTAATTAAAAATGGGGGGAAACGCCTACTATTTGGTTCTGGCACAGGCCGGACGCTGCCGCGGCACGCTACGCTCGGCTCGTGCGTTGTTTTAACTGTTATAACATAACCTAACCTAACCAATTTTAATGAATTGCAAATTTAAAAATCGAGAACAATCAAATGTTTATAGAGAACAAATGGCGAACTAACGATGTAATAAAAAAAAATAAAAAAAAAATCTGGGGGCTAACTTTCTTGATCTGTCATTTTCCCAGTTTCAGTCAGTCAATATTTAATCGCTAAAGTGAGAAAAATATAAACTATGGCATCCCAATAATTAATGTATGAAAATCTTTCATATATGCTCCTAATCTAAACATCAGTAACTGAACCAAAATAAATACAAGAAAGAAACATAATTTACAACTACATCAAAAACTTCTCCATAAAATTAGTAACTTGTTTATGTGCCAGTTTATCTGCTTTTACAACAAACTACCCAGCAATATCCAGAATCTATCAATGCGTAAATTTAAAGATACCGTTAAGAAAAAGTTACAAAATATTTCGATCATAACCAGCCTCAGGATCAAAGCT
Organism: Leptidea sinapis; assembly: GCF_905404315.1. Lineage (NCBI taxonomy): Eukaryota > Metazoa > Arthropoda > Insecta > Lepidoptera > Pieridae > Leptidea > Leptidea sinapis. Next base: position 27,231,128 of record NC_066312.1, on the reverse strand, counting down.
GCTCAACTTTAGTTAGCCTAAAATAAGTTGTATAATAAATATAAATGATGATGTATCAAACATATTTAAAAAACAGATTATTATTTTAATTAAAGACATATTAAACTGCTATTTTTGTAGCCCACTAATAGAATACACATATTTTTAATCTAGTAGGATAGTATAATTGTGAAATAATTATAAATGATGATTCATTGAAGAGTAATTGTGTTAAGGATGTTTTAAGATAAGGTGTCTAGAAGAGCAAGTATGCAAAACGTGTGTGGGCTATGTAAATTTATGAATCTAAGTTATGCATTTGAATAAACAATTTAAACAATGTTGTATTAGAATTGCATATCGCCTTCATGTTGAATATATTATCTATGACTCGTTATCAAACATTTGCACCTACCGTGATTCGAACCGGATCTATAAAATTATTAATGTGTTGATATACACACATCAATAAATTCAGCACTGACTTCATAATTCCCGGATTAAAAACGCCTAAACCAACTTTGTGCTACTCTAACTGACACTGCATTAAGCTCACAAACACTATAACATATTTCGCGGCTTGCATTGTATTTTTTAGTCTTTTTAAAAATGTATTTAATCTACTCATTAATCTTGACAGAAATGAAAACAAATGAATAAAAGGTAGAAACATCATTTTAGATATTAATTTGTTTACTAACCACAGAGTAGTCTAATCAAGGTGCCGCCTAATCTACATCAATACTTTTTGCCCATAAACTTAACGGCGGCTTTTTTTAATCGAGTGTTTTTAAAAGTGAATTAAATATTTATCTTTAGGTATTGTATTTTCGTTTATGTTTTTGTTACCAATGCTCTACAAAGAGGGTGTCAATACTACGTAATAAGAGACGGGACTGCCTAAGTACAAATTGAAATCTAGTTTAGTATGAAACATACAGTGAATTGACATAAGTTTGAAATAGTACTAATTACATTATGGCGATGGGAACTTCGTCATACCCATCGCCATACTGTAAAATAAAATAAAGTTCCGGCTAAGTTTGAAAGCTAATAGCTGCTTTTAATACGTAGTGGATTTCAGCTATCTCTTCTTTCTTAGAGAGTTTCGGTAGGCTGATGCTCTAAATAAATAATACTAACTTTTTTTTTAATGAATATAAGGGATGAGATGAGCAGGACGTTCAGCTGATGGTAATGGATACGCCCTACCCATTACAATGAGCCGCACTACAATTACGCTCGTCACCTTGAGACATAAGATGTTAAGTTTCGTTTGCCCAGTAATTTCACTAGATACGGCGCCCTTCAGACCGAAATAAAACTAACCTTCATCCTAACTACTACTATACTAATTTGTTTATGCAATAATAGAGATTTCATTACCTATGTAATATATGCGAGAAGACTTTTTCACTGACCTATGTGAAGAAACGGTTAAAATTTTAAACTTTCGTAATATCATGAAATGTAGCTTAATGCAGTTAAAACGGAATTCACTACAACTTTGTTTATAATGGCTTTCTTACAATCCGTCACGTTAATTTTAAACAATACGATTCTTGAAAGTACTCGATACTAATGATGCGAAAAGTTGTTTATTATTTACTGACGTCTGATCATTGTGTGTACGTGTGTGTGTAAGTTTGAGAGGTTACTTTCACCAATCAGTGACGCGAATTCATTGTAAGTGTAGATGTGCTAGTACACGATTTCCTCATTAAGTTGCTTTTGTTAAGGACCTCTATGCGGAGTTCTAACTGTATTGATTAGGTATCATTCATTTAAGTACGGACGGAGTACAGTCTATGGTTGAGAGGATGTTTATGAATCGAGATTTGTATATTGTGAGAGATGTGAATATTGTGTATACAGGATGATTTTTTATAAAGTCGTAGAAAAATATAATTACTTACCTAACTGAAGTAGAACGCTATGATGAAGTCAACTTACAAAATAAAAACATTTTTTAAATAATAATTGTAAGCACTGAAGCACTATATATTATTATTAATTTGTTTAATTTATATTTGTGATAAATTTAAACTTAACGTTTTGATTAAACCATTGTAATGTTTTTTTTACATTTTAGGTAATTCAACCAGGGTGAAGTTTGGCGGACTGCAAATAATACATAATTATTCAGGTATTTATTATTATTATTTTCAATATATTATTGACATATTTTGTGAGTTTTTGAGAATATAATATGATAGTCAGTCAGCACCTGGAAGCATTGTATGTACACAAAGATAATGTATATCGACACATTTTTAACATATCTAAAATAAATCATATTATTTTAATTGACATGGGTTTGTGACACATAACTCATAAATCAACTTTAATAATACATTGCTAAAAATATTGACACAACTGCAAATTAAAAAAAACTTACTATAAGTATGCCAGTTTTAAGAATGCCAAAATTTTAACCAAGACTTTTTTGAATATTTTTGATCTCACAATTAATGTGGCAATGAATGAATACTTGGCTATATTTGGATACCACTCATAAGGCTTCGTATGCAAAGGGTAACTAATGGCAATGGGCTGCATCCCATAAATCTCCACAATGATAAAACTAAAACTTTGACCGATTTTCTGTTAATGTTAAATTCCACTATAACACCAAATAAGTCCCCTGAGTTTCTTGCGCCCGTTCTTTCCAAGTAAGGCATAAATTTTCGGTGGTATTATTTTTAAGTTCATTAAGTGATATCATATCCCATTCTTAATAAAAATATTTGAATTTATATTGTAAAATCCACGACACAAATTATGAAATGGCTGTCATGGAAATTGAAATTAAATATTTGTACAAATTTAATTTGTACCAAGTTTTATAAACGTTGCGGGAATCGAACCTGATCTTGAGAATCGAGAGTTGAACAAACATTCCAAAATGGATGGATCATGCGTCACTCGTAAACCTACTACTCCACAGCCGAATATGTAAGTCATATTACAGCCTGGGAGTAGATTATGATTACTTTAAAACAATAACAGTACTATATTGTATATTTTATTAAAAAGAGCGCAAAAAAAGAAAGCCGGGAAATCGGCTTCTTGCACCGCATCTTCGTTCTCAGAGCGCCATTTGTTTCCGAAGCGGTAGAAGTATCTAGTATATTAGTAATTATACAAATGATTTAAGTCTTCTTTAGTGTTAATTCCGCCAAAATTTGTTTTTAAAACAATTCAATTGATTTCGTGCCAAATTTTGGCGAGAAAACACGTCCTGAGGATGCCTCGTGTAGAGGCGAGACACGTGTCGAATTGTTTAAAAAACAAATATTGGCGGAATTAACACTAAAGAAAACTTAAATCATTTGTATAATTATGGATTTCCGGAAATGAACGCCTAATTCAATAAATTAGTAATTATATCAAAAACAATTGTAAAGGAGGAAATTTTGAGAAAATAATTGCCTTTTGTGCCTTTATTAAAATTGAAACACCTAGCTCCCGTTTTAATCAGTATAAGACTGTACAAACAAAATGTGATCGTCACAGACACGTTCTAATCAAAGCATCAGCCTTGCTCGTAGGTCCTAGAGCAAACTTCAGCGCTATACTTGTTACTCACCGTGTCAAGACAGATAATTGAGTTTACATCGATTCTGATAATGAAGCACCATCTACTAGATTTGCGTATGTGCATGCAGGAACCGTGTTCGGCAACTAATTATCATGTGCTTAATTAACATCTGCATTGGAAACACATTTGCTGTGAAGTAATGATTATAAGTGGTTTTTGACTTTGATATTATAGTTAAATTATTAATATTCCATGGCAGGCTTCTTCATGCAAGCATGTTTATATTTTGCTAAAATGATGAAGCTGTTAATATTGATTTAAAAGAGTTAGTTAAACTACTTAATATGGATTTTTTCGTTTGCCTGTTATTACACCGGCGAACACCTTTTAACTTAGAATGGAATGTTAACTTAGTCTGAAAAGTGTCGTCCGTACTTGATGACAGAACAATTAAATTATTAATTTAAATTTATTTTAGAACTTATTTTCAATAATATACTATTCGAACAAAAACACTATTTCATCAATATATATATGGAACTTTTTACTAAATCCATACAAGTGAACTTATTAGTCCAGGGGGAATAGAATAACTTTATGTTGAAAAGTCATAGGACCTTTTTTATTTGTATTTCAATAAAGAATATAAATATATAAAACGTCAGATACACTGCTACAAGCATTTCGGTGACGCGAACTCACGATATTTCACCCATCAAATCAAAAACTGTCTAACTATATATATATTTATATTTTAAATCACTTATTTATTGCATGCGCCAGTCAAGAGCATGTCGGTGACGCGAACTCACGAGATTTCACCCATCAAATCAAAAAGTGTCTAACTATATATATATCTTAATATATATAAATTACGTGACACGTTGTTTGTCCGCGATAGACTCCTAAAGTAATGAACGGATTTTAATGGGGATTACTTCATCGAGTGAAGTTTTGTCCAACTTGAGAGATAGGATAGTTTTTATTTCGATTTGGGACCCATAATTATTTTTATTTTCAATATTTGTTTTGTATGGACATATTTTCTATGAGAGAATTTAGTGACGCACGGATTGACAGTTCCGCTGTGAAACAATTTTATTATAACAAACAACAGGTAACAAATATATATATAGACTAGCTGAACCGACAGACGTTTAGGTATTTGGCAATAATATTTTCAAACATCAAGAATGCTCCCTGTTGTTAACTATAATGAAATTGTTTCACAGCAGCACTGTCAAACTGTGCGTCACCAAATTCTCTGATAGAAAATTTGTCCATACAATACAAATATTGAAAATAAAAATAATTATGGGTCCCAAATCGAAATAAAAAGTATCCTATCTCTCAAGTTGGACCAAACTGCACTCGATGAAGTAATCCCCATTAAAATCCATTCATTAGTTTAGAAGTCCATCGCGGACAAACAACGTGTCACGTAATTTATATATATTAAGATAATATAAGAGATTTCCACCTATATATTGACTCATCACGATATCTCTGAAACTATAAGGCGTAGAACTTGAAATTTGGTAGGAATAGTCCTTTCGAGGAGTATAGTTCAGCTAAGAACAGATTTTACGAAATGCCAACTGCAAGATTTTTTTTTGTAACAGAATAACGTATGTCGGGTCCGCTAGTATATTTATATTTTTAATCACTTATTTATTGCATGCGCCAGTCAAGAGCATGTCGGTGACGCGAACTAACGAGATTTCACCCATCAAATCAAAAACTGTCTAACTATATATATATTTATATTTTAAATCACTTATTTATTGCATGCGCCAGTCAAGAGCATGTCGGTGACGCGAACTCACGAGATTTCACCCATCAAATCAAAAAGTGTCTAACTATATATATATTTATATTTTTAATCACTTATTTATTGCATGCGCCAGTCAAGAGCATGTCGGTGACGCGAACTAACAAGATTTCACCCATCAAATCAAAAACTGTCTAACCATATATATATTTATATTTTTAATTACTTATTTATTGCATGCGCCAGTCATGAACATGCCGGTGACGCGAACTCATAAGATTCTCCCCAACCAAAAGTGCCTAAGGTGGTTAATGAAGTTTTCACTTCAAAAACAGCGATTAGACATTACTTTTATTGAGATCACCTTTCCTGGAAAAAGTTTTCACTTCCGTGATAACATAACGTTTTTCACTTCGACTTCGAAAGATCTATAATGCTCTTATTAATGTTGGGAGTAAACATGTGAAATGAAACGTCTTTAATGATTAGGTCTCTAATGCACAAGAAACATAATGCCGAATGACACATTTTCTATAGAAAGTATGTCAGTCGAACGGGGAACTAGCATTCAATGAGGCAACAACAATATCATTAATACCTTTCATTATTATTGAATGCTTAGTTTTGTTACGCGTTCATAAAAATGATATGGAATTATAGACCTGAACATTTTCTTATTTAGCACATATAACCTGGTCGTAGTTCAATGATTGTTGTGAAAACATCTTTGGGAGCAGAACAATTTATGTTTTGGTTATTATTGAATGAGAGTGAGCTGTCACGATTTACTTTGTAACGCTTCGGAGTGAGATCAGTGAAAGAACACAATAATAATAATCGTGTTTTATATTTTTATGGTTCCGTACCTTATGAGGAAAAACTGAAACCCCTGTAGGTTCACTTTGCTGTCTGTCCGTCCATCCGTCTGTCAAGTCAAAAGATCACCGTGACGCGTGGAGTTATCCAGCTTAAATTAAAATTACTCAGGACGTACTCAAGTCGACAGCTTCTGAAGCTTTGAAAAATTTACAATTCTAAGTTAACATAAAAAGAAAAACAATTTTAGTTGCTGTAAGTACTTTAAATCACACACGCAATGGTCACTCAGCCGCAACAAAATAAATTTCGTATATTTCGACACTCTCAAGGGAATCAAAATTTTTATATGTAGTAACGTCTTATACTAAAAGTATAGAGAAAAGTCTGAAAACTTTACATTTATAGTTAAATCATATAAAATAGGGTCTTTATGCAAGAAATGGCGGTACAAATATTGAATTAAGTTAATCGGGTATCGTATGATTTTTAATTATTATTGATTTATTTTATATTATATAATTAATACTAGCTGACCCAGCAAATGTTGTATTGCCGATATTAAAATCGAGATACAAAAGTAACTGTTGATCGTAGATGGGTGAAGTTATATGTATTTTTAATGCTGACTCATTATCAAACAAATTTAAAAAAAAATGTCAAAAAAAATTAAAAAAAATTAGACGTGGACCACCCATAACATTTAGGGGGATCAAAAATAGATGTTGTCCGATTCTCAGACCTACCCAATATGCACTCAAAATTTCATGAGAATCGGTAGAGCCGTTTCGAAGGAGTTTAACTACAAACACCGCGACATGAGAATTTTATATATAAGATTTAATTATTATTGATTTATTTTATATTATATGATTAATATTTATAACATATTTTATTTAAATAAATGTGTAACAATTGCGTTAATCAAAGAAAGTACAAAGTCCAAAGATTGAAATGGAATCAATTTAAATCAACATTATATTTATCAGATTGGAAACTTGTCAGCTAAATCGCAAGGAATACTCGTAGAGGAAGCCGGAGACAAAAATCGTTCAATATAATCTTAATTTCCGCCTCAAAAGATTAGTTCGTCTCGACGTCGGAGATAAGACCGAAGACGGGGATGCAAGTTGTTGTTATATTCACGGTCTATCGCACGCCAATGACCGCCTGGCGACACACTGACGCGCAAATATTGTTATTAGGTATTTTCTGTCTGTACAGCTGCCCGTTTTTACTAGTATTTCCATTTCAATTAACTTCCACTTTTTAGGTTTGACTGAGTTTGTTGCGCCCATTCTTCTCAGGTATTATTTTTGGAATGGGTGGTAGTTTTTGACTAAATCCTATTTTGAATAAAAATATTTGAATTTGAATTTAGGTTATAAATTTATAGGTTACTAGCTGGTGCCCGGTGTATAAAAAAAAATAAATGCGTGTATTTATAAAATGTTATATCAAAATAAACACACCCACCAAACGTTGTATAGTCATGTAAATTAACTAATAAAATTGCAATAAATATTAAAGTATAAGAAATAGATAACAATTGATTCTCAGACCTACCAAATAAACATATTAAAATTCATAAAAATAGTTTGGTTAAATTCGGTTCAGTAGTTTAGGAGCTCATCGCTGACGAACAACTGTAAATGAAATCCAAACCAATGCCAAAACTTGTATAAGAAACAAATTTTCATACTTAGTTAGTCATTTATACCTATAGTAAGACTATGACAGCTGTGAAAACGTTGAAAAAAATGAGGAGGATGACTGTTAACCTCTATTCTGACACTAACACAAAGTTATATACAAATCACGGGTGTAAGACGTAGCTTGTCACGCACATTAAAGTAATAAACCTGGCCTGTTTTCATCGGATGTCTACCAGCAAGAGGCTCTATCTAGATTTATAAATTATCTAAGATTTTATTCAATTTTCCAAGCATGAAATTGTTTATTTTGCAAAAGCCCTCCTATTGCAATGAATGTGTGGATCTATTCATCGTTAGCTATGACCGCTGTTTCAGCAACGAGAAAGGGCATAAGAGCATTGCCGAGTTTTAACCTCCGACATGCTTGCTACGGTCTGAAGTAACTATCTCTGACCATTTAAATAAAAGTTAATACTTATATTAGTCTACAGCTCACGTGAAAAAAAACACGCCTGAAGCGCGCTATATATATTAGCTGACCTGTCAGAAGACCTTCCTCAAAACACAAATATTATGAATTTTTATAATACCAAAATATTTAGACGCCTTTGGTCTTCCAAATCAAATTAAAATCACTTATTCATGTAGCTTATGGAAATGACACTTGAATATGAATAACAAAAGTTTTCTTTTCTAGCTCCTAGCGAAACTCGTAGGAAAAAAGTGATTCACGCGATTGTATGAAACGTGCAGTCATTGATAGGGATAGGCAGTGACGGCTGCAATCTTGTAAAAAACAGAGATAGCCGAAATCCACTACGTTTTAACTGTTCGCATTAAAACTTAGCCGGATTATACTTCGTCGCCAATCGCTATACTGTCATTACTACTATTTCAAACGTATGTCAAATCGATGCACGTTTCATACTAAACTAAATTTATAATTTTTACTAAGGCATTCCCGCCTCTTATTACCAAGTACGTACATCCTCTTAGGTAGTTATGTTTACCTTTGACAGTTTGAAGTTCATTTTTTTTACATGATCTCTACTCTTTGTGCTTACACACTTCCATGGAAAAAAGATTCTTAAATATCTCTTTATATAGAGATGTCCAAACAAAATTTATTTGTCAATGAAAATCTTTTTACAAGAAATCTGTTTGACTTGAGAAATACGGTAGTTGAAATGTCCTTCAGACAAGTTGATCGTCAAACCTACCGATCAAACGTTCACGTAACTCAAAGGGTATGAAAATCACATTATTAGTAAACCTTTTCTAGAGTTCTACCGGCTTTTATATCGGCTGTTTAGAAGTGAATCTGGTAGGAAGGCAGGTCGAAAATATTGCTAATGAAATATCTCATTACAAAATTATTTAATCGTATTTCAATATTATCTTAAATAGTCTTAATATAATTAAGATCACGTGTAATATCTATAAACGTTAATGATATTAACCATATTCACCATTCCAAAAGGATCAAACTTTATAATAAAAATCGTATTTAGTAACAAATCACTGTAAGATTATAATTAAAACATTATAATCGACCACCTCGTACCGGTGTTACAACTAGAATGCCTGTATTGGTGGTCAATTGACAACGTCATTTTGGTGTTGTCAATTGACTGTCTATAATTTACACTTTAATAGATTATTAACATTTTTATTGATAATGAATATACCAGCTCCTTTACACAGGACGCCAGCTAGATTATGGGTACCACAACGGCGCCTATTTCTGCCGCGAAGCAGTAATGTGTAAACATTACTGTAGTTCGGTCTGAAGGGCGCCGTAGCTAGTAATATTACTGGGCAAATGAGACAACATCTTATGTCTCAAGGTCACGAGCGCAGTTGTAGTGCCGCTCAGAATTATTGGGTTTTTCAAGAATCCTGAGCGGTACTGTATTGAAATGGGCAGGGCGTATCAATAACTATCAGCTGAACGTCCTGCTCGTCTCGTCCCTTATGAAAAATATATAGAAAAGTAGTTTAAAAAACTAATAAACACGCTTTGGTTGAAAGGATAATGGTTTAAATTTAAAAGGAACATCGATTACTGTCTTATCGACGATAAATGAAAAAAAATATATAAATTAACAAAAACCTTATTTTGCAAATTGAAAAACGGAATAAATTTATCAAATTAATGTATTGTCATTGGTACTCGATAACGAAATCTGACCGATAAATGAGTCGGTTACAAACAAACATACATACAGGTGAAACTAATAAAAAGCGCGTACTAAATGATGCTAATTAAATAAAATCAACGAAATTTTAAATAAATTAAAATTTTAAATATGATGGTAACGCTAACAATGAAAAAACTATTAAACATTGTCATTTCAATATGATTTGCTTTCGTTTATTTAAAATTATGAATCGCGTACAATATTTGAATCTCACCACCAGAACGTTCACAGAAACGTTTGTTTTGTTCATACTGAAAAGATTTATTATCATCATAAATCTATCAATGAATTAATCAAATCGGGGCTACTGCCAATATGTTATCTATTGTTATGCGAGTAATGTTAGGGAATGTACATAATGTTATTCTCTTGAGTTACTCTGTATTTTGAATACTCTATACATTATTTTTCACATTTACTGGCTTGTTTAAGAAGCTATGTCGATTTAATTTTTACAGGAGATTCATTTTTCTAAGTGATTCTTGGTATATTAAATGAGCGAATAATCAAATTACTATTTCTTAACCCAAAGTTACAATGGGCCTTAGGCAACAAAAAGATATAATGTATAATGTAAGTACAAATGTCTTCTTTTGAAGTATCAAATAAAATATGCAAAAAAACATAATTAAAAGGTTATGTTGAAAAGAAAGATGATAATGATGTACATAACTTAAACTTGAACGATGCGGGACTCGAATCCGCTCTTGTGTTCCGTGCGAGCGCTCTTCCACTGAGCCATCCGTTCGAGTGACGTATCGTTGATAAATCTAGTGTGTCCTGTTCACCCCTCAGATTGTGACTATATGTAGCTGATGTAGATAATGCACTCAAAGCTAAATTATTAGGAAATAATAGAGATTGGCGTAACTTGAGTTATATTTAATTAGCATTTATATAAAGAACTAGCTGCGTTGAATTATTACGTTAACTTTAAATAAATAAAGAGTTGAAAAAATTCATTTGAATACTCTATCAAAGTTTCATCACAATCTGATCAATGATTTCAGAACGCTTAAAGAACACATGTTTATTTTTAAGCCTGATTAATGAACTAGTTTAATGAGAGTGTTGTTATGAACTGCTATATAGAACTTTTCTTTTCAATAAAATTGCTTGACATAAAGAAATACTTACTAAATTTCAAAATATTTTGCGGCCATATTGTATTTGGATTTTATTCGTAGTATACTGTATTCGTCTTCTCAAACCCTATTACGTAGCCCCGGTTAACTTGAATTTACTGGAAAAAATTAATTAGTCAGGTTTTCCTTAGTAAAATATTAGTAAAAAATTTTGACGCATAGTTAAGCACAGCAAGCGAAATAAAACGGATTGTTAAAATATTAAATATTTTTGTGAAAGTGGCCTACATATAATACATAAAGGATAACATAATAAAAAGTGTTAAATTTGATATAAGAACGCGTTTCTAATACAAAAGCCAGATTGGTTAGGATTACTGCGATTCTAAAACTTGAAAGATTAATTAGCGCTGGCATATTTTGCGTATTGAGGAATCTTCAATATCTATTAATATTTCGAAACTGTACGATCCGTTTCGATCTCAACGAAATATTAAACGAGAAAATGTAATAAACATTCATCGAAGTGAAGGAATCTAAAACTTTGACAAATAAGATCGAATTTATAATTTGATCACGTAAAACATTTAAATTTATGATATTTTGTTGATAAAAATCGTTATTATTCGCTACAACAATTAATTCACAGAGAAAACTTATTAAATAGAATCTTTTGAATGGAAAGAATCTGATGAACAGCTGAACAATAACAATTGATAGATTTCCCGACATTGCACATGAAAAGATTATAAAATTATTGAATAATTTAATCAATATTGCAATAATTGCCAATCTTAAAATTGCTCAACATCTTACAATCGAATTATAATAGCCAGATGTGTTTTACCAAATACTTCAATAGTCCTTTCCCTTTACAGTCTAGAATAATAATAATATTGACACACTTTTTACAGAAATTATCTTGCCCCAAGTTAAGCATACGTAGCCTGTGTTATGGGTTACAAGACAATGATATATTTAATACAATATACTTACTTAAACATACATAAATTCATATAAACATACATAAATACATTTAAACAACCATGACTCGGTAACAACATCCATATTCATCATATAAATGCTTGCACCTACCGGGATTCGAACCCGGGACCTCTAGCTTAGTAGGTAGGATCGCTAACCACTCGGCTATAGAGTTCGTCAGAATATACTTCCAGTCTTGGCCTTTTTCTTATATTGTTTGTATTCATTGTGAAGCTGAGTCGTCAGCTGTGTTCCGCCAGTGTCGTGAAAAATTAATCGTGCAAGGGGACTGTATGACACACCAACAATGGACACTGCTCAAAGCGACGTTCTAGTCTAGCAAATACAAAACTCCCATTAGTTTGCGTTCTGTGATTGGCTTGGAATGCCTATTTAGCTAAGTTCTTTTGTTGTTAGTACTGTTTCATGAAATTTTAGTTTTGTAACCATATCATTATATGTATATAACACTAATGACTACGTGGACTTCATTTACGTTACAATTTAACTGTCGGATTTTGTACACAATTTATTTTGTTTTTAACATTTTGCGGGATCAATTGGGCTTTTCTTAGTCAAAATCAGACTAAAATTAGTCTACTTGTTTAATAGAAAAGAGAGCACACATTTTATTTAGTTACAATATATATATTGTAAATATTAAGTCTCACACTGAGTAGATTTCCAAATATAAAATTAAGCCAATTATTAAATACGTTAAAAATATTTTTGAATGAGCCTGCCTTTTTCAGCTTAATTTTCGTTAATAGATTTGAATTTTTAAATACTGTTTGTGTAGTAAAACCTAAAGGCAATAATAACATAAATGACTTTCTTAATGATACCACAGACTGGGAGAGGAGCGATCATCATCAGGCTATTTCGTAATAAATTTTATTGTAGGTATGATACTATATTGCAAAAGAAGCCCGCTGAGTTTCTTGAGACCGCTTTTCTCTATTTCTGCCCCAAAACAACGTTTTACTCGTACGTGCTTCGGGTGGCAGGGTCTGGAATGCCAACAGTATAAATATGAAATTCTGATATTTTTATGGATCTGTGTGACTGGTGTAGACACCCAGATTTGATGAAGATTTTTTGGCGGTACGTTTCATTACTTATCATTATATTATAACTATTATAGGCAGAAAGGAAAAGGCAGAGAAAGGCAAAGGAAGTATTCCAGGTGTGGTATTGGAGACAAATCCTTAGAATACCTTGGACCTCGAAACGCACCAATGTATCGATCCAGAACCAGCTCAGAAAAGAAACTCACGCATTCCAACATACGAAATGTTGGCCACACGATGCGCAGAAGTAATGAACGTTTGGAAAAACTGAAGGCAATAGATCGCACTGCCGTTCTTCAACAAGATGGATCAAACAAATTAAAGATCGTCTTCCAAATTCTTCACGGTAATAAGAGACCAACAGACAGACAGACCAGTAACCAGTGGGAGGCTCTTGTGCACAGGATGCCGGATAGATTATAGGTTGATTAGATTATGGGCGCCGTGAAATTACTGGGCAAATGATACTTAACATCTTATGTCTCAAGGTGACAAGCGAAATTGTAGAGCCGCTTAGAATTTTGGGGTTTTTCAAGAATCCTGAGTAGCACTCTATTGTTATGGGCAGAGCGTATTAATTACCATCAGCTGAACGTCCTGCTCGAGGGGCCGACCCCAGAGAGAAAATAGGCAGGTCATATAACACATCGTTTTATTACTGATTACCATAAAACCTATAGAGGTGGGTACACGTAAAAATTAACTATTCCGAAGTTTAAACTGGTCTTTTATTAAAGAATCAAGAATTGGTCCACAGTAAGCCGGGCACGTATATCGTTGGAGGCCCCTAAACGGATTAGAGGCGTCCGCAACGAAAATACAGTTTGAAACACGAGTTACCGACACAGATTGTGTACCTACACTTTAATGTAACTCTACACGTACCACGCGTTATTTTTTATTGCCATTTTAGCCTTCCCCTTATTGGAAAATACTCACAAATTATAACATGTGTACTGTTTCAAGATATATCTGTTGTTATATACTTAGACTGGCTGTAAATACTGTTACGATTAAAAATAAACAAAATATAACATTTGAATTTGGAATCTGTCATTTTTATATGATTGTTCATTGAGTTTTCTCATTTTGGCGACAATATATTGTACAATATTTTGCGATATTAAAATGGAGCGGGGTGATAAAGAGAACCGAATCACTGTGATTGCATTACATAAAGTATAAGTATATAAAAGTCCATACTCCCATGGGTCAAATTCAATTTTAAAAACTCTCCATACGCTTGGTATCAGTAAAATGTTAGTGTACCGGGCTATTATTAGGTTCACTGAGACCTCCTCTGTTTGTCACAGAAAAAGATCTGGCCCTACACGTAGTGTTCGGACGAAAAAGGTGGTCAAAGCAGCAAGGGAAAGAATTCGAAGAAATCCTGCCCGAAAGCAAAAATAATTATCTTGGGAGATGAAGATAGCACCTAGAACCATGTCGCGTATTTTAAAAGATGACTTAGGACTTGCAGCCTATAAGAGACGTACTGGTCATTTCTTAACAGATAATTTTAAAAAGAAGAGGGTGGTAAAATCGGTACAACTACTGAAGTGGTACGCAAAGGGAGGTCACAGAAAAAAAAAATTTACGGATGAGATTTTTTTTACAATTGAGCAACATTTTAACAAACAAAATGACTGTATTTATGAGTGAGTGCAACGTGGGCACTATCCGACTTCAGTTATGGTTTGGTGGGGTATTAGCTATGAAGGAGTGACTGAGCCATACTTTTGTCAAACAAGTACCAAAATATCTGCGCAAGTGTATCAAGATACCTTGATTCTTGAGAACACCATGTTCCTTAACCCCTTAGCCCCTTAACAACACCATGTCCCTTGACTAAGAATGGTCCTTCCAGCAAGACGCCGCAGCGCCGGGTCATAAAGCTCGGTCTACGCAGTCTTGGTTAGAAACGAACCTTTCGGACTTCATCAGAGATGAAGACTGGCCGTCGTCTAGTCCCGATCTTAATCCACTGGATTATGATTTATGGTCAGTTTTAGGGAGTACGGCTTGCTCTAAATGCCATTATAATTTGGAGTCGCTAAAGCAATCCGTACGATTTGCATTGAAGAATTTTCCCATGGAAAGAGTGCGTGCTTCTATTGATAACAAGCCCACTTCGTGTAAGCTTCTTATATTTAAATTTCTTCATCTACTATCCTTATTTATCTAAGCTAATATTATAATTGCGGTATTAAAAAATCCCTGCATAAAATCTGCACGTTTAAAAGGCTAATATTTCTAAAATTAGAAGAGATTTATAATCGAAACTATACGCCATTTTCAAATACAGCGTAATTATTATTAAATTACATTGACAATCCATATTAATACGGTCAACGAGCGATCATCATTAGATATATCACAATATCACTAAACCGGAATGATGAAACTATACATTATTATCATTTGATGCACGTCAATTGGCATTAACATGAGCTGAGTATTGCATTCAATTTAATTGCATTAGCGTGTGTATACCGCCGCGAAGCATTGTGGCGCGTGCCAGCGAAGATCCGATTAACAGTAACCGTTTAGACAATACATCGAGTACTGCGATGCGATATCGATAAACAGCTTACTTTATTACAATACTGTTTATCGATTTATATTGGATTAAGACACATTATAAGATTAAACAGATCAAGCTGCACATATACAAGTAATTGAGAAACCATGCATACGTACATCACAGAGTACCTTTGTAGTAATACCTTTTAATACCGCATTTATCACGGGGAGTGCTCAGACGAGCAGTTCGGGTTGATTCCAGCGGCCGAATTCCACCACCGGACATTACGTGCAAAGTACCATCCGCATCACGTAGACGTCTGGCATTCCACAACAGCCCGTTTTGTTCGAAATTTCTTGCCTCGCACAGCCACTTTGTGGAATCAACTACAGGCAGCGGTCTTCCCGAACAGATACGACTTAGGGACCTTCAAGAAAAAAGCATACTCCTACCTTAAAGGCCGGCAACGCATTTCTTGACACACCTGTTGTTGCGGATGTCCATGGGCGGTTGCCTCACCTCTCCCCATCCCGTGAGCCTCTTGTCCGTTTGCCCCCTATCATATAAAAAAAAAAAAAAAAAACAAAACTAGTAACATAATCTATAGTAACTAGAGGTGACGCGACCAGCGTAGCGGCGTGACCAGTAGCATTCTGTGCATGCGTCGCGCCGGCAGAGTCTCTCTAGAGTTGTATATATTTGGTAGCGGTGACTGGTTGCGTCACCATGGTGTCCCGGTGAAATATATCCCGTAGAGTTGAATAACGGAGCAACGATTTTCAACTGTCGTTTGGACCCTGTACAGGACATGGAACGAAAATTGTTATATTTTTTTAAAACTTCACACAAAACTTTAGTTCTATGAATATATTATAATATGGTAAAAATATGTTTTTTTTTTCAAAACTACATAACATGTGCTTACCACTGAAGCAGGATTTTAAAATTTATAGTATTTTTTCATGGTGAATTATATTTCTGTGTTTTACTCTATTTAGCTTCATATTGGATAGTTATTTTAAGATAGTCAATTTAATTTTCTATACACTAAAATATCATTCTTTAAATTGTTTTTTTTAACTATTCCATTTTTTGTTTTGCAATCTTCTTAATATACATTCTCATCAGAATAACTTTAATTGACATGAATATTTGAATAGCAGGATGAAGTACCACCTACCTTAAAAAAAAGTGCTTCCACCCAGCTATAAAAAAACTTAAGTATTATTCGCAAAAATGTAAAGGCTGTACTAGACTACATGTTAAAAGGCATCATCATCATCATCAGCCGGAAGAAGGCCACTGCTGGACAAAGGCCTCCCCCAAAAGATTTCCACGACGATCGGTCCTGCGCTGCCCTCATCCAACGTCGATCGAATTTCAGCGATCTTGACCAGATCGTCAGTCCATCTTGTTAGGTTGGTCCTGAAAGGCATTAAAAGACATTTATTTTCTCAAAATCCATTTCTTTAGAATTTGATGTCACTTCTAACACTACCGCCACTTATGAAATAAGCGCCATTTATTATTGTGAGAGAGATGAAACACCGCTGGAAACTCTCCCAGCATTTTTTTTCTGCTCTTTTATAAATAAAATATACAAGTATTACAAAAGTTATTGCTATAAAATAATCATTATTAAGTCCCAGGCTGTCCGATCGCTTAGATATTCAGCTGAATTTATTTACAGATACTGCCTGATCAGCGACTGGGACTTCATTATAAAAGTGTAAATATTTATATGTGTATATTACTGAACAATAGCGATTCGTTCTTTAAAAAGTACTTATTTTTCTCATAATAAAAGAGTTGCATTGTATCGCCCTGTGCGGCCCCGGGGCGTATGAAGGATAAGGGAGTCTCAGGTCCAAGTTTTTTTCATTCCTTACGGAGACCCACGTATCTCGACGATGCGATATAGCGTATTTAACATACCCCAGGTAAAAGAAAATTGTTTTTTACCTCATGCCTAGGCTAAGGGAGGACATCAAGGTCTACAGGACTGCCCAGGTCTGTAGTGCTTATCTGACGCCCACATTTTACCGAACCGGTACGACTTAGAGACCTTTAAGAAAACACCACCAACTACCACCACTAAAAAAACCCCATTTATTGTAAGTCTTAAGTCGAGTTAGTAAGTCTTTTGTGGGACGATGTATATACTTTTACAACAAGATCCCAAAAAATGTTCAAAACAAAAGTATTACAATATTCAAAAGAATTGTTAAAAACTTTTGTGTGGTAAAGGTTACTATAACATAAATGACTTTCTGAATGATACCACAGATTGGGAATGGAGCAATCGCTCTCAGGCTATTAAATAATAAATTTAATTGTACAATATTACTTTGTTAACATATATTATTGATCAAAAAAAGATTGCTGAGTTTTTTTGCGCCCATTCTTCTCAGGTCTGAGGCATTCGTTTTGGAATCGGTGGTAATTTATGACTCTCAATAAGTGATGTCACATCCTATTTTGAATAAAAATATTTGAATTTGATATTGTTATTGATATAGTCTTTGCTCTGCAAAATGAGAGCGATCTCTATATATCAGCTTGGTTATAACTCACTCAAAATGAGTCACTCAAAGAAAAATTTAAAGAAATAAATATTATGACTGTTCATTGTCAGTACATTTATAAAAATATAATATACGTTCACAAAAATCGTCACAATTTTGCTCTAAACAGTGATTCTCATTATAATAACACTAAAAATAAGGGATCGCTTGTAACTAATTCTAGTTGGCTTCATAAGATAGTAGTAAACTTTAAGGGTAAATGCACACTCTTATAATTATGTTCCAGTCACTATTCAGGCATTCTATCAATAAATAAATTTGAATGTTTTATCAAAAAATGGCTCTGTTGTTAATCCTAATAGTCCACAGCTGAATACCTAAGACATCGGACGGATGATAGTCTAATACTTTATTTTCTATTAAAAAGAGCGCATATAAAAATGCTGGGAGAGTTTCACGCGCCGCTTCTTCTCTCTCAGAGCACCATTTCTATCCGAAGCGGTCAAAAATAATTCTAAAGTCAATTATGAAAATAAATGCCTTTTTTGCCTTTTAAATATAGTTAACGAAACATAAAAAGGGAATCTCCAAAATATTATTTAAAACACCAATTTTCAAGTAAGATTTAACAATATAAAGACTGTATCGATATTTCAGAATAATATTGCAAACGTTTACGCGAGAAATCCAATTTAGAAACAGCAAACCCTTACCAGTATCTGGAATCCTTATTTTTTAATTAGAGTTGAAATGAAGTATTTCAAATTGGCCGTTGGATTAATGTATTAATTAATTAAGTTCAAGTCTATGGCCGCAGCTCGTGCCTTGGTACTTGACTCTTGAAATATCAGCACAATTTTTTCGCCATAATTACAGTTTAAAGTGTTTTACCCTCTACTTCTCATAAACTGTATGTTTCATCTTTTGCACTTTTTTAAGGATATAATCTTTTAAAGTAATGAAAAAATCTCAGTCAAAGTAAAAATCTTTTATTTGTCATTGTTTGGTCTCCGCTGCGCTCCAACTAGATACCGCAGGCGTAGTCACAAAGTGCGGCTACTAAAACTACGCCCAAGGGGGCGTACTCGAGCCAGTCTCGAACAATGAGTGACGTTAACGTGCCACATGTTCTGTTATGTTAATCTTTGCTAATATTTGAAACTAAAATGCATGGTTGCGTAGTAAAGCCTTGTATAAATTATACTACAAGAAATAAGGAAGACACTTCAAATTCAAATTCAAATATTTTTATTCAAAATAGGATGTGACATCACTTATTGAAAGTCACAAACTACCACCCATTACCCACCCAAAACGAATGCAGGACTGAAAAGAATGGGCGCAAAAAACTTATACTACTTTTATTTTCATCAAAAAATATGTTTATAAAGTAATATTGTACAATTAAACTTATTATTTAATAGCCTGAGGGCGGTCGCTCTATTCCCAGTCTGTGGCATCATCAGACAATATATGGTTTAATATTCAAAATATTAAGGAGCGGTGGCTGACTGTTTACAACTTCTCAATAAAAATCGGTTACAGTAACAGTATATTCGCATTCTATATGTATCTTTCTGTATCTCTGCTAGAGATCTTTTCTCTCGCACACTTCGTTTGTCTATTCGCTAGTATATTGTAAGTCTGTGATCTAATCTAAGTTTGATTATAAATTAATGTGATAGAAGGAACAATAAACAGCAAGTTTAATATTAAACACAGCGCTAAAAACTTTATCTTAATCCGACAAATAGTTCGTACTTTGAACAAGTATGGAATACAGTTTCTCGTACTGAAACGCTTTATAAAGAAATATGTGAATTTAAGCGAAGCGACAGAATCTTCTTTATTAAACTCGCAGACGCACTAAAAGTTTACATTTTCTTCGCTAACGTGTCCCAGTACCCATTACCGCCGTCACATGATAAGACAGCCAAAGTTCACTGGACGTTAAATAGCAAAATACTTTGTGCGATATATTCCGCGAAGCAAACGTAAAATATTTATTTTAAGCGGTTTATACACAGGTATAAAGTTGACAGGGAACGACCCTCGATGTTGTTACGTGTAGCGCGAAAAGAAATATAACTTTATTGCATTGTTATTTATAATAATTATTGTTGACTTGGCTCTCTTATGTCTCGTTTGAGTATTATTATATTATTAGAAGTTAACGTTATGGATACATTTAACGTTTTCCAAAATCAAAATATGCTTAAAGTAGTTTCTTTTTGAGGACGACATAACTTCAATTCTTCGTCGAATCTATTGATTGAAACAATATTTATTAACACGGCTTTATTCGCGTTTTATCGATGTGGGTTTTATCCAACTATTTTCGGACCATTCGGAAGTCCTTCAGCACGGTGAGTGTCTCACAAAAGTTTTAATAATTAGATTCAAGTAATGGTCACGTTTGCCGCTATTGACGAAAAATAGTTTGTCATTTTGTGATTTAACTTTTTTCAGTGTCACTGATTGCGTGTGAATTATTCGTACGGGCAAAT
The DNA here is from genome assembly GCF_905404315.1 of Leptidea sinapis. Taxonomy (NCBI): domain Eukaryota; kingdom Metazoa; phylum Arthropoda; class Insecta; order Lepidoptera; family Pieridae; genus Leptidea; species Leptidea sinapis. The sequence goes on along the minus strand of NC_066312.1, from coordinate 27,210,470 downwards.
GAGATCTGAAACTACTGAAAAATTATACTCTTGCGGACAGTTTTTAAAAGAATTGATGAGTTGTTTACATAAATAAATTTCCTAGATATGAAAAGAAATATTTGATTCTAAAATAAGAATCGTTATCTGATTTTCATACGATAATTCAACAGATACTAGAGTGATATTACAAGAAGTGAGAGATATCACATAAAAATAACAAAGATTTAACAAGATTTAGATTTGCAAGAACTACATCTCAAGTCAATTTCCTATTATGCAATTATTGGGGTTGAACAGGTAAAGAATATATATCCATATCAATGGATACATCTATAGGATCTACCTGTAGATGGAGCCACAACCTAAGAGTTGAACAAGACATTTTGATTGATGCGCCACTCGGGTGGTTGGCTCAGTTGGTAAGAGCGCACAGACGGAACGCGAGAGGCGTGGGTTTCTAATCCGCATCGTCCATGAATATTGGTACACATTAAGTGCTATACTGTTAACGCTGTCTAATAAAATAATGTTAAATGCTCCAGAGCACTTTTTGGCTAAAATACATACAATGAGTTCGTGATTGATGGAAGTTAAGCTAACTTAAGCAATGTTTGCTGTATATATCATTATAGCTTTTACCGAGAGAAAACACGAGGAAAAGTTGTTACTACTTTGAAGTCCATCAGCTTATGAGAGTGTGATGTTAAGTCAATATCATCAGCTTGCCGACACGCCGTAATAATGTAAACACATGGAATACTCTCACAACTTTATATCAGCATTGTATATTCGTTAGTGACTCACAATACTGGACTAGAAGTCTTAGGTTTGAAACTCAGTTGGTTTGTTTCACGAATACTAGTGTGTTTGAATTAAATGTATTCATAATTTATTCCTTTTAATATACGCAGCTAAGTCTATTTTCCCTTATTTGTGTGATCTTTATATATATTCCCATATTTTTGATGAATTCAAATCGGTAATATTGTTTGTACGCCTTTTTGTTTTTAGACTGAGACTTTACTATAGGTAGCTACTGCCGTGACATTTTCCGCGTGAACGCTAATAAGCAGCAAAAATACTATATCTATGTAGACTATAATATGTTGTTCCGACCTCTCAGTAATTATTTGCGTTTTGCCCGAACTTACCTACATAACATACAGACGAACAGACAAACAGGTAAACATTCCAAAACGATTTTTTATACATATAAATAGTAGTTATGATTTTATTATTTATGTAAATAGTTATAAATAACGTATGCTATCCATGTTATTTATCAAGAATGGCCAAAGAAGCCTTAATAGTAAACATCCTTTTATTCTCTGTGTAATAGCGGTGACCTGGCAGAATCTTGGTGACCAATAACATAGGTATTTTATAATTGCCTACCAGCGGTCTACTATCAAAACTTTTGTATCCCTTTTATTAACCGTAAATTGTATGTAATTTTGATTGTTGGTAAGATAATAAAGGAATTATTATTATATTATATTATGAGGTCTAAGAATTCATTTCTTCTATACGAAATATGCTCTATTAATAGCACACAGATAAAAAAATGTGATATTTCCAACGGTAATTGAATCCCATGAGCCAAGTGTCTTAACACCAAACGGCACAAAAATGTAAATGTACATAAATGTGTCTTCAGCAGTCGAAGCATATATTAAAGTTATAGATGTCTTGATAATAAAGTAAAAATCTGCGATTAAAAGAAACTCTTATATGCCAAAACAAATAGACAATCCTCATTTTCATTAATTTCTACGCGAGTTTAAGACAAACTTTATAACTCGGTAGAACAATGTAGCTTTGCCGGTTGGATTTTAAGTTGGTAGCCGGTAATCCTGACTGCTTAGAGTTACTCTCGATACAACTTTATGCAGAGCAATTATTCGTACCTCCGCTACATTTATATTAACAAATACTCAAAGAGGAAGCTTTCAGATTCCAATTTGTATCTAGTTAATCATGAAGTTGTTGTTTTACTTTAACAACTACATTTCATCTACTATTTATCTGATTATTAGCGTTAGTTGGATCATTTAGGCTTAGTATCTTTTATTAAAAAAAAAATATTTTGAGCTTAAATACACTAGGCCATAACAGTATATTTTTCAGTAAAGACGAAGTAATTGTAACAAAAAAAGACTAATCCATTGTATTCTATTAAAATATGACAAAATATAAATAAGTTGGTTTTATATGTTTGTATACCCAAGTTGCAATCACTAACCATCCGGTTGTTTGTTCTCAAATCCCATAAAAAGAAAAAATAATCAATAAAAGAACATTAATAAAACCCGGTTTAACTAAGCCATTCTCCAGAAAAATCTTCCTAGAAATAACCTCGGCTAAGATAACGAAATGAAAAAAGGTTCGAAGGACCATCTGTCAAACTGTCAAGCTAGCCGTTACTATCAGTTCAGTGAAAACAAACGAGAAATCCCGCTCGCGTAATACAGTTTAAGTTTCATATTTATCTGTGAACAATAAAAGTTTCAATGATCTGAAACGTAAATGCTACAACAGTGACAGCGAGGGTGTTGCGTTAAGTCCAGTTTTGTTGTTTTTGCCCCTGGCTCTCTTCTTGATTTATGCCGCGCCTGCCCGGAATATGATTACCCCGCTACGTGCCGGAAGTGCCCCTAATGGATATAAACGTTGTATTTAACTGGACGTTAATACTCCACCAGTTTTTGTTCCATTCTCAATTGGTTCAATATTGTTCTGCCGTTTGTTGGATCGTTAACGTTTTGTTTGATATTTAGTTTGAGCGCGGCCCTGTTGTCGCTTTTTCTAATTCACAACGTTCATTGTGATTTTTGTAGAGGATTTTATATTGAAGAGAAGAACAAACTAGCGAACGGGTCACTTGATGTTAAGTGATCACCGCCGCCCACATTTTCATGCAACACCAAACGATCCCAGGTGCATTGCCAGCTTATTAGAAAAGTGTTTCTGAGTGTTATTGTGTGTGAAAGTGTATAGATTAAATTTTCAATGAATCTAATATGTAATATATAGTAAAAATACTGACACACTCTACACAAATTATCTTGTCCCAAATTAGACATAGCCTGTGGTATGTGGTTGCAAGACAACGATATATTTAATACGATATACTTACTTAAACTTAGTTAAACATACGTAAATACATATAAACATCCATGACTCGGAAACAAACATCCATATTCATCATATAAATGTTTGCACTTACCGGGATTCGAAACCGGGACCTCTAGCTTAGTAGGAAGGGTCGCTAACCGCTCGGCTATATAGGTCGTCATAATCTCTACAACAATACAAACAAAACAAGTGAGTCTCCCTTGTGATAGATGAAAGATAATTTCTACAAGTCAGCATTTTCGATTGATAGGATGGGATTAGAAGATGACTTGAATCCTTGAATCATGACAGTTTAACACTGATGTATTTCTTAAGCACCTTATGTATATTCCCTTACATATTATTATTATTCTATTTGTCTATCGTACTTTACATTATGAGTTTTAATTTTGTAAATGTGTTAAGATTATCCTATTAATATTATGACAATTATATAATTTGATCGATTTTGCTATTTTTGTATTTGTATTAATATTTGATTTTTCATGAATTATTTTCTTTTAATTAGTAATGGTAACATAATGTCACGGATAATTATCACCCATCAAACATTGTGCCACTCTTGTGATCGGTTTTTTTATGACAATAAGGGACGAGACGAGCATATACGCCCTGCTATTACAATGCAGTGCTGCTCAGGATTCTTGAAAAACCCAAAAATTCTAAGTGGCACTACAACTGCGCACGAAACCTTGAGACCTCTGTTAAGTTCATTTGCCCAGTATAATAAAGTACCAGAAAATAGTAATGCTTACACATTACTGCTTCACAGGAAGAAATAGGCGCCGTTGTGGTACGCACAATCTAACTGGCATCTTTCGCAAAGGAGCCTCCCACTGGACGGTTTCAAAACAGTTATGTTATCGTGTGACACTATATTAAAACTAGTCCCGCCATAAATATTGTTACAACCTAAAAACTTCAAATCTATTCTGGAATTCAAATTTATAAAATTAAAAGATTAAACCCCTTTACTATGTTATAAATTGATAAATTCCCAATATTTGAAATAATTTTTAGGTCCAAATTCGCGATTAAATCAAAAACATTCTGCACTAACATCTGAATTGATTTAAAAGAAATATTTAGAATATTCTATAAAGTTAGACTAGAAATATCGACATTTATATGCGAGAATCAGTATTGTTTGGTTATTATAACCAAAAGGCCAAATCATTTAATCGCAACATAACACTTACCGAATTTTTGCCTTTTTAATTTTGTTACACTTATTTATTTTTGTTGGTTTTGACAAAATCTTTTTATTTGTACAAAACAGTCTGCTAAGTCTAATTAGCTATGAAGTGTAGATGTCTAAAACTTTCGTGAATACAAAACATTGTTAATTAATTCAAAGAGTCCTAAGCAATCAAATTATGTTCCTTTACGACACCGACTTGAGACTGTGACAATAAACATTCGTTACAGGCTCCACTAGAACCACTAACATATAAAGTGTAACATTAAATTCTGTGTACGGTAGACATATTAGTCAGCGAATTAATTCATTCTCGACTATCTGTAGTCGGCGAGATCTCTGCCGTTCATTACAATGATATCAAATAAGCCATTTTATTTCTATTGTTGTCATGGAATGCTATATATTTTTATCTTTTTGATATATTCACTATTTTTGTAAGAGATATATGCAGTTAAATAATATTGCAAATTTATTGTATTGCATTTGATTCTTTAGGAGAAAACATTGAGATAGAATCATCATTTAATTTTTAATCTACAACCGATTCTAAAAGTCAAAGTTAATTAAACTTTATTCAGATGCTTTTGAAGCGTCACTATCAATAGTTCAAAAAAAAGTAGAGCTCTTGAGAAGAACATACAAAAAACTCAACGGCCATTCTTTTATTGAGTATCTTACAATTTTTATCCTTAGTTTTATACTTAATTTAGTGTATAAGGCTAAATAAATAACTAAATACTGCATCCAATATATGCATCGTGTTGAAAGTTAAAAGCATTTTAAATATCAAATATTTAATTAAAAGTAATAAAAATTAAACTGCATAAAACATAACTTACCGTACATTGCATCAACCTTTAGAACTTGATTTCATTGTTTGTGTAAGGTCGGTCGTGATTACTATAATAATAATAATCGCATAAAACAAGTTCAATGAATTCTTATTTAACATGGTACCACATACAGCACTCGTTCACTAGTTGGCGCAAGGACCAGCCATGGCCACGACCCGATACAGGACGCCGCTGCACATAAAGCAATTTTAGTTAGCATGACGAATCATGTTATAGCAAACGAAAGAAACCTACAAATTATAAAAGACGGCTCACAAAGCAAGCACAAAAAATGATTTTATATTATGCAATTACAGTTAGTATATTAATTTTAAGATTATATGCTATCTTTTGTATACACTCTTATAATAAAATCCCAGCCACTGTTCAGGCGTTATCTATAAATAAATTGCAATATTTTAATAAAATATGGCTCTGTTAATTGTTAGTTAATCCTACTACTCCACACATGAATATCTAAGTGATCGGACAGCCTGGGACTATATTATGAATATTTTATAGCTATAGCAATGGCAGTACAATATTGTTTATTTTATTAAATAGAGCGCAAAAAAATAATGGTGGAACAGTTTCTTGCACCGTTTCTTCTCACTCAGAGTGCC